>NC_063207.1:15442864-15530364 GCF_017589495.1 Alosa alosa | reverse complement strand
GAGCTGGATCCGCGAGAAGGAGCACATCTTCTCCTCGCTGGACTACGGCAAGGACCTGACCAGCGTGCTGGTGCTGGCGCCGCCAAGCACGGGCGCTTCGAGGGGATCTTAACCCCGCCTCGGACGCCACCTGCAGGAAGTGATGGACGAGGGCCAGGATATGGTGACGGCCAAGCACTTCGGGGCGCCCCAGGTGCAGGCGCGCATGGACGACGTGCGGCGGCAGTGGCGTCAGCTGGAGGAGCTGTCGGCGTTCCGCGCGCGCAACCTTGGCGACACGCAGCGCTTCTTCCAGCTGCAGGGCGACGCCGACGACTTCCGCGCCTGGCTCCAGGACGCCACGCGGCAGGCCACCTCTGACGACGTGGGCCACGACGAGTACACCACGCAGCGCCTGGCCAAGCGGCACCGCGACCTCCGCGACGAGGCCACCAAGAACGCCGCCACGCTCGACGGGCTCCAGAAGCAGGCGGCGGCACTGCCCGAGGAGTTGCGCAACACGCCCGACATCCAGACGCGCCTGAGCGACGTGCGGGACCTGTACATGGAGCTACTCTCGCTGCTGGAGCTGCGGCAGAAGAAGCTGGACGACACCATGGCGCTCTACACCATCTTCAGCGAGACGGACGCTTGCGAGCTCTGGATGGGCCAGAAGGAGACGTGGCTGGTGGGCCTGGAGACGCCCGAGAAGCTGGAGGACCTGGAGGTGGTGCAGAACAGGTGAGTGTGTGTGTGTGTGTGTATGTGTGGTATGTGTGTGTGTGTGTGTGTGTGCGTGTGTGTGTGTGTGTGTGTGTGTGTGTGTGTGTGTGTGTGTGTGTGTGTGTGTGTGTGTGTGAGTGTGTGTGTATATGTTTGTTAAACCTCAAAGATTTAAAAAACATTACATTTTCAAAGTTTGAATGAAGAACTGGGACAATAACAGATACACATAGGCAATAAGTAATTATGCCGCTTCGGTTAAAAGCATCTGCTAAATACTCTTCTTTACCTTTATAATACTGACTTCTTATGGATGTATATTATTGAATTGCTTCTTAATAATTAATTACTTTTTTTAGACTGGCTATCCTGGCCTCAGAAATGGACAACATGCAGGCACGGGTGGACGATGTCAACAAAGCAGCCAAGCAGCTAGAGGACAGCAGACATCCCCGCACCAAGGAGGTTAAAGAATGTCAGACAAGACTCAATAAGAGGTGAACATCTGAGCTTGTTGTGTGTTCCAATTCATTATTATACAAGTTCAGTCAAGCTATTAATTAATATGCGACTGGACGAGAGGCCTTTAATGCCTTTAATCCCAGGACATCTTCACTCTGAATTTTTTGCACTGAATTGTAAAGCAAGAGAACAGCGATTTTATGACGTTGCATTTGACAGCGAGATTGAGAGAGAGAAAACTAGATGTACCGCATAGCGGTACAAAATATGACCGCCGCTCAGTCCTGTACATCCGTTCCGCGAAAATAAATCACACTTCAATTTGTCTCCATATTTTACTCCATCCCCACTCTTGAAACTTTTGTGTATGCTTGTTTGGCATGCCTGAGTGTATGAAAGCGGCTGCACAGAAAGTACCCTACTGGTGCTGAAAAGGTGAATAGATTGTAGAATAGCCAAAGAAGATGTAGAATTGTTATAAAACCTTTAAAATCTCTAAACAATCACAAGTAGGGCAGTTCATCACAGTTCATCCATTGCAACTGGATTGATGAAAGGTCACTTACACCTGTAGGCTACATTGTATTTGGGAAAAAGCAAAAGGTATCAGCATAATGTTATTTATTTATTTATTTTTATGTATTTATAAACAAAAAACATCTCTGTCAGTTCCATGCCGTTTTCAACAGCTATCAAAAAAACAAAGGTCATTTTTGGATGGATGGATTTTTGTGAATGTTTCTTCTTCTACATAAGATTTTAGTCATCTTTAGTTCATGTAATACTTTATTGTCAATGCACAAATTAAGTAACAGTAGTCTGAAACGCTATTGTTAATGCACAAATTAAGTAACAGTAGCCTAGTCTGAAACGAAAATGCTGTTTTACATCTAACCAGTGGTGCAAATAACTGACATGTCCAAATGGGCCTTGATGAAATGCGTCGCTAGACTGTTCATACACATTTTAACGGGCCAAAGTTGAAAAGCTTTGTCCGTTATTGTTAGTGCAAATATAGGCTGATTCATGTTCCCTTGCATTGTTTAACTGAGGTCCATGGCTAGTCTGGCTTTCATCAGACCAAGCTCAATCTTTTAAGAAATCAAAAAATAAATAGCGGGCAGATCAGGCTGGGTTCACCCAGCCTAGTCCATAGGCACCGATATTGTTTAATTTTTCCGATTGAGATATACACGCTCTGGCTATTCTAAATGCAAAAATGCATCAGGGAGTTATGACAAAACGGTAACTAACAAACTAGATCCTAATAGAAAGTTGTTAGCTTCCCTAAGCTACAGGTAGGATTATAAGGTAGGCCTATTGACAACATAAATTGTCAATAGGCTATGCTGGCTACACAAATAAAATCTCCTTTGAAACCAATGGCTTACTTTACAGTATCAAGCGGACTTAAACTGTCATATCGCGGGTTTAAAGTTGTAATAACATTCACGCAGCTCCATGAGTCAAGGAAAGTTTTGAATGAAGTAGCCACTTCTAAATGGGACCCACTACACAGTAGCTTAAGGTGTGTTGCTAATGCAGCCATAATGAAATGAAGGTGTCATTGTTTGGATACTTTACACACACATGCTTTTTAATTTCACAGACTACAACTACCAAGCTGTAATCAAAGCACATCGATTCCCCTCTCACACTCTGCACGACTTAAAACAAAATAAACAGGCGCCTCAGTCTCACGATGTATAGGCAAAACTGTATCAGACCGGTGTAACTTTGGTAAATCTTCCATTGCACAGAATGATTTTGTAGCACGTGCAATAAATGACAGTCGAAAGATACAAACAGTGCTGCTATCAATTTGTTGGTATAACCAAGATTTATAGTTTTCTACAAATGCAATCAATCAAATGCCTCCATCACTCAACCAACGCTTAACGGTAACATTACCTAGGTCCTTATTGATATTACAAGATTAATTGCCTGCAGTAAAACCAAGCATGTCGAGAAACATCCTTAGATTTATTTCGCTTCAAGAAGAAATGGGAATTACACTTCATGTGAACATCGCCCTATCCTTATTAGATGTTGGCTGCGGTAAATTACAGTCCTTGTATGAAGCGCCCATTGTTTTTCCAACCCACTTTTAACTTCCAACAAAATTAAGTCTCACTGCAACGATCATGCCATCTAGTGGACAAACGACTACTTCGCCAATACTGAAAATGCAGCCATGATGATGATGATGAATATTTATTTTGGCTTTCTTTTTAATCCTACTGATTTTCATTTTTACCGGGGCAAATCACAAATGAGTGATTATGAGCCAGGTTGATGTGGGCCCTTGAGACCAACATACCATAAAAGATTCACAGAGAACTGTGTCTGCCCTACCCTCCTTCGGGGGGTCCAGTCCAGCGGGGGGCTGCAGATGAAAAACTAAAAAATGACGGTTCCATGCTATCCATGTGGGGGTACATGCTCACCAAGTTTTGTGTACCCCGGTCTTTCAGTGTCCCGAATCCTTGTTGGTGTAACGCCACTAAATGTACACATAAATTATTTTATTGTAAGGCCCCCATGAACGAAAAGTACACAAAACTTGGCATGCATTCAGAGGGTGTCATAATGATCCTACTCTTTAATTTCGTGCAGTTTTGACCTTGTCAGCCAGAGATATTGAGATGAAAACACCTCATTTTTTGCTTTTAATTTTTAACTAGGTGGCACTATACATGAAATAAGTGGTAATGGGATGGGTTGACATGCCCCCTTAAGACCAACATACAAAAAAAGGTGGACCTCCTAGGCCCCACGGTTCTCGAGATATTCACAGAAAACTGTCTCCCGCCACCGACAGGCCAGTTGGTGTATAGTAACATAAATTAATTTATTGTGTGGCCCCCATGAACGAATTCCACAAAACTTGGCGTGCATACATAGGGTGTCATAATGATCCTACACTTCCAATTTTGTGCAGTTTTGACTATGTTAGGTCACAGATACCTTCAATTACACCACCTCATTTTTACTTTTTGTGTTTAACTAGGTGGCGCTATACATGAAATGAGTGGTTATGGAATGGGTTGACATGGCCCCTTGAGATCAACATACAAAAAAAAAAATGGTCCTCCTAAACCCCACGGTTTTCGAGATATTCACAGAAAACTGTGTCTGCCCTACCCTCCTTTCGGGGTCCAATTCAGCGGAGGGGCTACAGATCAAAACAAAAAAACGATGGTTCCATGCTATCCATGTGGGGTTACATGTCCACCAAGTTTTCGTGTACCCCGGTCTTTCAGTGTCGGGAATCATTGACGGAAATTTGGGCATCTAAAAAAAAAAAAAAAAAAATCTGACTAAACCTATATGACCGCTTCATTTTGTGCTGCGGTCATAATGAAGTGAATCCAGTAGGATGAATATTCAGATTAACATGTAATGTGAGGAAAAGCAAGTGATAGTATGAAAATTCTTATTTTCACATATAGCCTCCCTCACTCAACTTGGCTGCAGAGTGACATTTCCCATTGCTTGGTAACAGTAGACACCAAGAACTTTTTTTGGGGGGTGGGGTGGGGGGTGGAGGAGGAACAAATGAAAATGAATGACAGAAAACAGAATTTAATGTCTTTAAAATTTGGTTGTAACTCGAAAGCCTACGGTGGAACCACAAGTGTGGGTATATCCTTTACCAACCCACTCTCACTGGTGCCATATTGGTTTTTATAACTTATACGTTTATAAGTTTTTATACTGTTGTATTACTCATTGTATTTCGCATTGGTTATGCTCTTGCAATGTATTATGGATTGATACACAATAATTAATGACTTCTTATTTCTTCAATTAAAACAAACTAGCTCTGCTCCACTTGCTTTGCTATAGTCTTGTGCTGGTGCTTGTGTGACAGTTGCTCATGTGTTGTGTATCATCTCAGGTGGGCGGCCTTCAAGGCCATGGTGGAGGACAAGAAGCACAAGGTGGACCTGGCCCTCAGCCTGCACAACTACGGCCTGGACTGCAGCGAGACGGAGACGTGGATCAAGGACAAGACGCGCGTCATCGAGTCCACGCAGGACCTGGGCAACGACCTCGCCGCCGTCATGACCATCCAGCGCAAGCTCTTCGGCATGGAGCGCGACCTGGTCGCCATCCAGGACAAGCTGGACTCGCTGCGTGGCGAGGCCGAGCGGCTAGCCCGAGACCACCCCGAGAGCGCCGACCGCATCCGGGAGCGCCAGGCGTCACTGGACAAGGCCTGGGACACGCTGAAACGCACGCTAAAGGACCGCGAGGATTCGCTGGGCGAGGTCAGCAAGCTGCAGACCTTCCTGCAGGACATGGACGACTTCCAGGCGTGGCTCTTCAAGACGCAGAAGGCCATCGCGTCCGAGGAGATGCCCGGCAACCTGCCCGAGGCCGAGGAGCTGCTGAGCCTCCACGACGCTGTGCGTGCCGACATGGACGGACACGAGGAGGACTACCACCAGGTGAGGGACATGGGTGCGGCCGTCACCCAGGGCCAGGAGGATGACCCGCAGTACCAGCAGCTGGAGCAGAGGCTCAAGGGCCTGGACAAAGGCTGGGACGAGCTACACAAGATGTGGGACAGCCGCAAGAATTTCCTGGACCAGGGTCTCGGCTTCCAGCAGTTCATGAGGGACGCCAAGCAAGTGGACGCTGTCCTGAACAATCAGGTAGGAACATTTGTTTGAAGTAAGAAAAGGTGTAAGGTTTTATTAAACACAGTAGTAACATTGAAGGGTTTTTTTACAAAATATAGAAAAAGTATTTTAATCGTGGATATATAAACAGTAGATCAGTTTGATTCCATGTATAACCTGTTTAACTAAATATATCTAGCTGTTACATTACTGTCTGACTGAAATGGTGGCGTATATGACTTCAAGATACTTAAAGTAAACATACAGGATAGAATGCAGATAATTGCAGGATTGCAGGAATGCAGGATTCATTTCTTTTTTTCTCTAAGACTGGGACTGGGACTGGCGAATTAGAGTTCACCTTTTCTATTTTTGCATCCCTGAAACATTTATTGCCCTACATGTTCAAAGATGTCTTTCATTATTCCTTTTGATCAAGTTTTCAGTTGTTATTGTATTTATATTCAAAGTGTGTGTGTGTGTGTTTGTATGTCTCTCTGTGTGTGTGTGTGTGTGTGTGTGTGTGTGTGTGTGTGTGTGTGTGTGTGTGTGTATTAGGAGTACACCTTGGCCCATCTTGACCGGGCAGACACCATGGACGGAGCAGAGAAGGCCCTGAAGAAGCATGAGGACTTTGTGAGCACCATGGACGCCAACGAAGAGAAAATCATTAGCACACTGGACAGTGGACAGAGACTAGTAGACAGCAGGAACCTCTATGCACCAAAGGTGAAAGACAAGATGGACTCCATCCAGGACAGGTCAGTCTCTTATGTTGACTTGTTTGTAGTAACCATTTACCACAAAAACACAAAACAAGTGATTCATATGTAAGGGCGATGGTAGAGATTTATGTCAAAGAACTGATAGAATTAAAAAATGTAACTGGCAACAAATGTCTTCTATGCACCAAAGACAGGCAGCATTTATTAAGTATGTCTTCATTGTAGCTAATTTTAAGAAGTTCACTGAACCAATAGCTCTCTTTATATTCCTGTGAGTTTTGTACAGACTTCATGCCTTGGTTTTTTGTTGTGCAGTTGTTCCATTGTTCCGTAAAGTGACATTTTCATAACACATCCTCCTGACCCCTACTTGGTACATGGCAGACTTGGTTCTAGAGTACTGACATAACTGTTCCTCTTCAGAGATCTATTCAGTTGTCCCACCAGCATGTTCTCTTGCCAAAAAACGACTGGAACAACTACTGTTCTCTCCATTAAATCTCACTGTGGCATTGGACATGGCCTTGGCTGCTACACTCACAGAGAGCTGCTCAGTGTCTCTCCTTCCATCCGCACTTACTGCTAACGACCCCAGTCAGTCAGAGACGTGGCTCTGTGCATTACTAGTGCTGGATCAGCAGGGATCCATGGGCCTTGACATGAGAGAGGAGGAGGAGGGCAGCCATCCATTAGCCAGAGTCTGTCTGGATCCTCTCCTCTGAGAGGAGATGCCTCCTGATGCATATCGATCCCATCTGAGAGAGAGAGAGAGAGAGATAGAGAGAACTCTCCCTGTGTAATATAGTCCTCCCTTAGCTCCAGAGGAGGTCAGGGGAAGAGCACATGTCAGGTCGGTGTTTGTGTACATTAGCAAAAGAGTTAAATGATTTGGATGCTTGCTGGTTTGTTGAAGGATAACATTTTTTAGAGTGTTGATCGTCCTTTTTGCATGTCTGTGTGTGTGTATGTGTGTGTGTGTGTGTGTGTGTGTGTGTGTGTGTGTGTGTGTGTGTGTGTGTGTGTGTGTGTGTGTGTGTGTGTGTGTGTGTGTGCTTGCATTTGTGTGTGCATCTTCCATTTGCAGATACAATAAAAATCGAAGGAAGGCGATAGAGGTTTCAGGCAAATTGAAAGACAACCGGGACCTTCAACACTTCCTTCAGAATACTCAGGATGTGAGTGACTTTCCTCTTTTTCAAAAACCATAATCACGCTACTACTGCACCATACAACATTCTGAAGTTAGTTATTATATTCTGTACCTCAATTACCTCCTCTCTCTCCATCTTCTTCTTGTTATTAATTTTCTTCTTCCCTGTATTTTCTCTCTTTCTCCTTCTCTCTCTCTCTGTCTCTCTCTCTCTCTCTCTCTATCTCTCTCTCTCTCATGTATTTAGCTCACATTGTGGATAAATGAGAAGATGCTCACCGCCCAGGACACGTCGTATGATGAGGCCAGGAACCTCCACAGCAAGTGGCAGAAGCACCAGGCTTTCATGGCTGAGTTGGCCTCCAACAAAGACTGGCTCAATAAGATTGACCAGGTGTGTGTGTGTGCGTGTGTGCGCATATGTAATTTAGCGCTGAATGTATTGAAGGCTAATATATATTATATATATATATATATACTCCAAGTCTTGCAGAGCCAGACATTTATTAATAATATTTATATAATTAATATAATTTGCAAACATTATATTCACAGTAAGTGAGAGGTATGTTCATAATGATAATATGCAAGTAGATTACAGACAAACTGAGAGTAAAAAGTTATATCCAACTTTTCTCACCTAGAGCCCAATGGACCATTAAGTCAAGTCCATCTGTTTCATGTGTTATGATGCTAATCTACAGAAAAAAAAACATATTTTATCTGCTTTGTATCTGTTGCTGTCCTTGTGAGTGAAAACCTTCCTCTTCCTGCTTACCTTTGCGCATCACCTGTGCTCTTCCTGACCACTTGTAATGCGTGTCCCCTCAGGAGGGCCACGAGCTGATGCAGTCCAAGCCGGAGTTCGAGCCCATTGTGACAGAGCGTCTGGCCCAGCTCCACGAGCTGTGGGACAAGCTGGAGTCCACCACGCAGGACAAGGCCCGGCTGCTGTTCGACGCCAACCGCTCCGAGCTGTACGACCAGAGCCTGGACGACATGAAGAAGTGGCTGGGCGAGCTGCAGAACGAGCTCCAGGGAGACGACGAGGTCAAGGACCTGGCCAGTGCCAACAGGCAACTCAAGAAGCATCAGGTATGAGACAGAGGGGGTGGTGTGTGTGTGTGTGTGTGTGTGTGTGTGTGTGTGTGTGTGAGGGGGAGAAAGAGAGAGAGAGGGAGAGTTTGTGCATGTGTACGCATATATTTACACATATTTGTGTGAGACACAGAAAGAGCAATTCAGGTGAGTATCCATGCGGATATGATTGAAAAATCATTATGACAAAATATGTAACATATTCTGACAACAGTGTGGGACAGCCAAGTGAGTAAGCGGATGAATGAGTGTTTGTGTGGCTGTGTGTGGTGTGTGTGTGTGTGTGTATGTATGTGTGTGTGTATGTGTCCTGTGTGGTGTGTGTGTGTGTGTGTGTGTGTGTGTGTGTGTGTGTGTGTGTGTGTGTGTGTGTGTGTGTGTGTGTGTGTGTGTGCATTACCATGTACGTCCACACGACTCGCTTGACTCCCTCTGACCCACTGCTGACCCCGTGTGTTGTGTAGCTGACGGAGAACCAGGTGCGGGACCGCGGCCGCGAGCTGAAGGAGCTCCAGGAGGCCGTGCAGAAGCACGCCCCGCTCAGGGAGGACCGGCCCGAGATGGAGGCCGAGCAGCAGGCCCTGCAGAGCGAGTTCCAGAAGGTTCTCACCCCCCTCGCCCAGCGCCGCGGCAAGCTGGAGGCCGCCAAGGCCGTGCACCAGTTCTACAGGGACGCTGCGGATGAGATCGTGAGTCAATTTAAATGTGGAACATCGAACATTGATGTCTCAGGTCTTAACTGACTGGAAATAACAGTGTGTGTGTGTGTGTGTGTGTGTGTGTGTGTGTGTGTGTGTGTGTGTGTGTGTGTGTGTGTCATTGTGCTGTAGCTATGGGTGGAAGAGAGGTTACCGCTGGCGATGTCTCAAGAGCATGGCAACAATCTCCAGTCTGTCCAGCTCCTCATGAAGAAGAACCAGGTGAGGCCCTCTCCTCTTCGATTCCATTGAATAACAGCTCTATTGAATTGCATTGAATAACAGCTGATTCAATAAGTTCAGGAAGCAGTAAATTGCTGGTCACTTTTGCACTTGCTGGTTTTCAGCCCATTATGTTCAAATCAGACATCAGATAATGCAATAACATGCATGTTCCTTATGATGCATTTTAACTTAGCAATTGAGCATCAGTGCTTATTACAATACAAATACAAACAGGTTACATAGTATACTTTGAACATGATCAGGTTATTGCTGTTAATAACTGATACTGATGGCCTGATGTCTTTGTTTCTTCCAGACCCTGCAGAGGGAGATCGAGGGCCACCAGCCGCGAGTGGACGAGGTTTTGGAGCGCGGCCAGCGCATGGCGGCGGCGGCCGAGGGTGGTCCAGAGGCGCAGCCGATCCGTGAGCACGCCAAGGAGCTGGAGGGGGCGTGGGCGCACCTGCAGGACGAGATGGCCAAGCGCCGCCAGCGGCTGGACGGCTCTAACGAGGCGCAGCAGTACTTCAACGATGCTGAAGAGGCCGAGGCCTGGATCGGAGAGCAGGAGCTGTACATGATCGCAGACGAGAAGGCCAAGGTGAGGAGGAGGAGACAGAGAGGTGTGACTACGCAGACACACTGAGGAGTAGTGATGGTCACACCTAATCATATCTCATAGATAACTAATGTGTTACATCACTGAGTTACGGATTAATGTGATGTGATCGCAGTAATGTGTTTAGCTGTAATTTGTTACAACCAGCTTGACACAGTTAACATATTTAACCACGCAGCTATGACTCATCCATATGCCCTGTAACTGTGTTGCACAGAGATGCCTAACTGCAACAGTCTTCAGTGGAAAGACCATATTTGAGAGGTTATGGTGTATAAAGTGGCCATAATGTGTTAATGACATATGTATTATAAAGATTCTGGAGATATTCTACAGTATGTGGCTAAAGTAACTCTCTCTCTCTCTCTCTCTCTCTCTCTCTCTCTCTCTTCTCTCATTGTCTGTGCCCACAGGATGAGCAGAGTGCCATGGTGATGCTGAAGAGGCACCTCATCCTCAAGCAGGCCGTGGATGACTACGCCGACTCCATGCGGAAGCTGGCAGACTGTGCCCACAAGATGATGGCAGAGGATCATCCAGATGGGTATGCAGTACACACCTACCCATCCACACACCCACACACATACACACACACACACACACACACACACACACACACACACACACACACACACACACACACACACACTCACACTCACACACACACATACTCACACACACACACACACTCACACTCACACTCACACGCACACATACACATACACTTACACACAAACTTAAATCACATTACAGTACTTTTTTATATGAAAATGGGATATTGATACACTGATACTTAACATGCCCCAGGTATACTGTATGTAATCTGCACACTTTTAGCTCAGAACTCTTATTGAAATGTCCAAAAAAAAGTAAAAAGTTGAAAACAAAAGAAGACAGACATGCTCATTGTGAGAGTTTCTCACCTTATATTGACATGGATATTGATTGTGTATGCAACCACATCAACTCTCTCCCTGTCTCTCTCTGTTTTCGTTACCTTTTGCAGTGAGGCGATCCTCCGTAGACAGGGTCAGGTGGACAAACAATACGCTGGACTGAAGGAGCTGGCCGAGGACCGCAGGAAGAAGCTGGACCATACTTATCATCACTTCCTGCTCAGCCGCGAGGTGGAGGACCTGATGCAGTGGATCGCCGAGCGCGATGTCATCGCCTCCTCGCAGGAAATGGGACAGGACCTCGACCACGTCTCTGTACGCCCCCCACCCTCTTCACCTTTGTGCTTTAACCAAATGTACATTCATACATAGAACACTGTTTAAAGAAGCGCATTTCACTATTCCATATCTTGCATGGTCCAGAATATAGTGATCGGCTAAATGTGTATGTCGATGAATAGTTTGTATTCATAGAGCAAAATTTTGTTCTCTTGTCATTTCACAATTTGTGATAAATACAAACATTGACACCTCTTCTTTAAGAGGAAAACATGAATTAAGAGTATAGTATCTTCTGTTCAGTATCATCCCATCACTGTTTACTATAATGGGGTGCGTTTCCCAAAACCATAGTTGCTAACCTGTTAGCAACTTAGTTGGTTGGCAATGGGAAATTGCATTGCAACCAACAAAGTTGCTAAGTTAGTTTGCAACTATGCTTTTGGGAAACACGCCCATGTATGTTTGCACCAGTACTTCTTATTGTTTCATCATGATTGTTCTACTACCTTTAGATCCTGCGGGATAAGTTCAGGGACTTTGCTCGGGAGACAGGCACCATGGGTCAGGACCGCGTGGACTCGGTCAACCAGATCATCGACCAGCTGATCGAGGGCGGACACACGGAGGCCGCCGCGCTGGCCGAGTGGAAGGACAATGTCAACGAGAGCTGGGCTGATCTGCTGGAACTCATTGACACTCGGGCGCAGCTCCTCACGGCCTCCTACGACCTGCTCAAGTATGTCTGACTATCTGACATAAATAACAATAACTGATAAATAACAAACATCCACTGTGGTGCAAATGTTATTTGCAACTTAATTGTTCATATCACATCACATTGTGATTGCCATTAGTGTATAGAAGGTAGTATATGGAATGTACATAGTATACTTTGAACATGACCAAATGTGTCACTGAATGTGGCTGTGCAGAAAGAAAATGGATCATCATATAAACTGTGTTGTAAAAGTGAATCTACACTTTATGAACAGTCACAAAACTCTGTGACACTAATAGCTGTATCATTTACAGGTCATTATGTTTTATCTATTGTCATTAACTTTTAATTCTCACTCATCCGTTTTTCCAATCATGTTCCCTTGCCAAAATATATGGTTTGTCATAAGTGTAGATTTATTTAGTCAATTTCCTCCAGTCTTTTTAGTAGCTCTGAAAATTGTTCCAAATTAATCCCCCTTCAGGGAGAGCAGTGATGTTGTGGTCCAAATGTGTTGTCTGCCGCTGTCAATATTTGTGTTTGATACCGCATGCTTGTGTATGGATCACTGGTCATGTAATATGTTGTCATGTCTGCTGTTAGGTACTTTTACGATGGTAAGGAGCTGGTGGCTCAGATCCAGGAGAAGCAGAACAATATTCCTGAGGATGTGGGAGAGGACTTCAGCAAGGCCGAGTCCTTCCACCGCATGCACGCTGCCTTCGAGAGGGACATCAGTACACTGGGCAAACAGGTATACCCCTGACCACACCACACTGGTTCACAGGTTTCTCTCTACAGTCTCAAGCTAGGTTAGGCTGTAAGGTGATTGTCAAAGAAGGAATGCTACTCAATACACAAAAAACAACAGTCTTATCCATTTTCATTTTCAATTTAAGTGGAATTGTATTTGCAAGTGAATATTGTTTCTCTCTGGTTAAAAATAGATCTGAACTATTTTCACTTTAATATTACAAATAAAGATCATTTTAATACAAACAAAAGGCATTTATTGTAAATAAAGTAAAGATTTAATATTAAATACATTTTTATATTATTATATGAATTAAAAATCAATCAGGTATATAAAGTGACTAATGACAATAATAAATGATAATAAACCATCCCTCTTGTTCCATCTCTTACCCTTTACTCTCCCCCACTAGGTCCAGCAGTTCCAGGAGACCGCCGCTAGGCTGCACGCCCAGTATGCAGGCGACCAGGCCACAGCCATCCAGGCCACGGAGAAGGAGGTGATGGAGGCCTGGAAGGGCCTGCTGGACGCCTGTGACGGCCGGCGCGCCCAACTGGTGGACACGGCAGACAAGTTCCGCTTCTTCACCATGGTCAGGGACCTGATGGCCTGGATGGAGAGCATCATCCAGCAGATCGAGACCCAGGAGAAGCCCAGGTGAGAGGGAGAGATCTGTCTGAGAGGAGGGGGACAGGGATGGATATTTTTATGGGGATGAATCTGGGTCCATATCACAGGTAGTGGGGAGGATTGTAATGTCTGTGATTATGTTTTTTGTGATAACAGTGTCAATACTGATGTCATGAACCCTATAAGACTATATTTTCTGTTTTGACCCACCCTTTGACTCACTTCTGGTCCCATCTTCTCTTCTCTTCTCTTCTCTTCTTTCTCTTCTCTTCTCTTCTCTTCTCTTCTCTTTTCTCTTCTTTTCTCTTCTCTTCTCTTCTTTTCTCTTCTCTCCTATTCTCTGTTTTCTCTTCTCAGGGATGTGTCCTCTGTAGAGCTCCTGATGAAGTACCACCAGGGTATCCGTGCCGAAATGGAAACTCGGGTGCCAAAGTTCACAGAATGTGCCGACCTTGGCCGGGCGCTGTTAGCTCGCAACCACCGTGACTCAGCTGAGGTGAGGGGTCAGAGTCGGTCAAAGGCTGGCGCACGGCATGGCATGTAAAAACATCGCTGTGGCCTTACAATCTGTCAGTGAACAATTTAGAAAACACACTGTCATCAACAACCCCATGCCACTGTAGTTATGCCGTAGTCCAGCTCAGGAAGTTGGCAAGTTCAGTTTAGTTGTACATGTAACATGGCCATGCTATGCTATATATGGCAGCAGAATTGATGTGAGCATGGCATGGACCCATCAGAGCTACAGTCAGCACTATTATAATTTCCATATATTATATAACAACTATGTTGTTTTGTATTTATGTGTCGCTTTGGACAAAGGCGTCTGCCAAATCCATAACCATAACCATATAATAGTCAACTACTGCACAGTAGTGCATTCCCTTCCTAATTCCTGTCATGTGTGCCTGTGTGCTGGAATAGCTTGTTTAAAAACAGAAAGTTCCATGAACTCTCACCCCCAACCCCCCACCCTAGCTATTTCTGAACTCTGGCAGGCTGGTGTCCTCACATTGTCCATTGTGACCAGAAAGGTTCTGTAACCTCAACTAGACTAGACAACTTTGCCATGTTATGCTGCAGGAGTTATGCTTATGTTATGTTATGCTGTTGCTCTGTCTCCGCTCTCTGTTAAGACACACGCTCATTTCTCGTCTCAGATCAAAGAGAAGCTAATGCAGATGATGGAGAAGAAGAAAGAGATGATGCTCAAGTGGGACGACCGATGGGATTGGCTCAGATTATGTGAGATCAATACTTTTAATCCCATCCATACACATTCACACACAGGCCCCTTTCAGAATTCACGTACAGAAGCCCTTTAATATAAGAACACACACACACACACACACACACAGTCACACACACACACACACACACACACACACACACACACACACACACACACACACACACACACACACACACACACACACACACACACACACACACATTCAAACACTTTTCTGAATACAGGGCTGAACAAGTCTGGTAGTCTGAAGGCCACTAAAAACTTAATTTCAGTGGCTTGAATTGACCAAAAAGATCTCCTGTCTCCTCCACACCTGTTTCATGGCCCGTGTTGTGTGTGTGATGTCCCACAGTGTTGGAGGTGTGCCAGTTTGCACGTGACGCGTCGGTGGCGGAGGCCTGGCTGGTGGCCCAGGAGCCTTACGTGGCCAGCAGGGACCTGGGCCTCACCGTGGACGAGGTGGAGAAGCTGCTCAAGAGGCACGAGGCCTTCGAGAAGTCCACTGCTGCCTGGGAGGAGCGCTTCTCAGCTCTGGAGCGTCTCACCACGGTAAGGAGGGCCAGTGTGTGTGTGTGTGTGTGTGTTTGTTTGATATTGATACATGTGGAATGCACACTGTCTGACTGAAATGCATAAAATCAAATAAAGCATCAACTCTGTGGGTGTGTGTGTTTGTAAACATTACATCTACTCTTTGAAATGCATGAAATACCAGTTTAAATATTAAATGTCTGTGCGTTTGTGTGTGTGTGTGCGTGTCTGTTGATGTGTGTTTGAGAGTCTGTGAGAGTGCATTGTGTGAAATATTTATTGGTAACAGGCCGGCCTCTTTGTCTCTCCCCCTCTGTCAGCTTGAATTGTTGGAAATTAGGAAGCAGCAACAGGAGATGCAACAGTACATGACAGATGAAGATAAAGATACCAGGTAAGTCTCTCTTTCACAAACACACACAGAAACATGCATGCACACACACACACACACACACACACACACACACACACACACACACACACACACACACACACACACACACACACACACACACACACACACAGAAACACTAACACCAACATACTGTATATTACCCTCCTTATAAACTGGTTTTCCCTGTCAGCAGGAGAGAAGACACAGGATTTGTGGAGGATTCCTCCCAGCTTTATACAATAGAAGAGCAGTCAATGGTAAGAACTGTTGGCACACCTTGTCTGTAGCCCTGAATGTTTTATTTTATTGGCATGATTTCAGAGCAGGGTTTCTGCTATATTATCAATTTTATCTGCTCATTACATTACATAAATAATTACAAGGAAACGTATAATCAATGTTATCAAGTTTTTTAATTAGATGATATTAATCTAAATATCCGTCTGCATGTTTTATATACCGGTATATATATCTATATGTGTGTGTGTGTGTGTGTGTGTGTGTGTGTGTGTGTGTGTGTGTGTGTGTGTGTGTGTGTGAATGTGTGTGTTTATAGTCTGCCTCAGCTGCAGTGGAGCCAACCTCAGGTCACACAGAGGGCACCGTGGGCGACTCCACCGTGCCCATCGTCTCGGAGATGCACGAGAGCGCCTCCATCGAGCTGGACCCATCCGTGTCCAGCCAGGTCGCTAGCAGAGAGCCCGAGAAGGCCCAGACGCTGCCCGCAGAACCGCCCCGAACACAGGCCGTCATCTTAGAGGGCACCTTGACACGCAAGCACGAGCTGGAGCCAGCGGGCAAGAAGGCTTCCAACAGGTTTGTTTCTGTTGTTCGGCCATTAAACTCTGTGCATTCTTAATAGTTGTTTTGGTTGCATTGTTTTATGCCATAATCTAATTAATCACTGCTAAAAAAGAAAGGAAATAAATATAACACATTATTTACCTTCATAGCCAGGAAGTTTAAGAAATGTGCAACAGCAGAGGTGCTTCAAACATTTTGTGTCATAGGATATTTGTACACTCTCATTTGTTTATTGTGGATCAGAAATATGCATTATAACCGTGTAGCCGTGGCCTACTGGTTAGCGCTTCGGACTTGTATCCGGAGGGTTGCCGGTTCGAACCAGTAGGAAGCGGCTGAAGTGCCCTTGAGCAAGGCACCTAACCCCTCACTGCTCCCCGAGCGCCACTGTTGTAGCAGGCAGCTCACCGCGTCGGGATTAGTGTGTGCTTCACCTCACTGTGTGCTTTCACTGAGTGTGTTTCATTAATTCACGGATTGGGATAAATGCAGAGACCAAATTTCCCTCACGGGATCAAAAGAGTATATAAACTTATACTTATACTTTTTTATTCATTCATTCATTCATTCATTCATTCGTTCATTTTCTTTTGCTTTTCTATTGTCCTCTCAGGTCCTGGAACAACCTGTACTGTGTGCTGAACCCAGGACAGCTTTCTTTCTACAAAGATGCCAAGAGCTTTGGTCATGGTGTCACATACCACGGTGAAGACCCCATGCTGCTCAGCAACGCTTCCTGTGAGATTCTGAGCAACTACAAGAAGAAGAAGCAGGTCTTCAAGCTACGGTAAGAAGCATTTGTGTCTAGCAGAAAGACAACTCTTAACTACAATTTCTGATTGTGTACCGTGGATTGTGGATTTTTCTGTTTGTGGACAATAACATTTGACATTTGCTCTGTTCTCTCCTGCTTCTTCCCTGATCTTCTTACTTACTTCTTCATATTTTCTACTGTATTGAACAGGCTGGGAGATGGCAGTGAGTATCTGTTCCAGTGTAAAGATGAGGTAAGTTCAGCCAACTAATTCATTAATGACCTCATAAATTACATAAAACACCGTTCAATCAGTGTCTGTTAAAACATGCAGCAGATAGCTTGGAAGGTTTTGTCAGTTATCAGAACATTCTCTGACCCCTCCACTTTTGAGAAAGCTTGTGTGAGAGCTCTTGAACCTCCTCTTTAACCATCCCTGCTCCCTCTGTCCCCATCCAATGTAGGATGAGCTCCAGAAATGGACCCAGTCTGTGGGGACAGCCACCCTGTCCCTGGTGGAGGAGGAGGCCCCTGGGCCCTCAGGGTCCACCAGGGCCCGCAGCCTGCCCCCTCCCTCCTCATCCACCATCCCCGAGGCCTCCTCCGCCAAGAAGGACAAGGAGAAGAGGTTCAGTCTCTTCACCAAGAAGAAGTGAGCAAGTGAGGCGGGGGCCATCGTCACAGACAGACACAGATAGAGCACCAGAGTAGAGGGTGCTTTTCTGGCCAGGGATCGGGTTCAGATGAACTACCCGTCAGTGGAATATGAGATGATTTTTTTTCCTATTTGTCTAACTATATTTTATTTTTACATTATAATAATTTGTAAGGATTATCCATATTAGGTAATGTTCCTGATATTTCAGTGACAATACAACACTGCTGCCTGTATTTAAGCCTGTGAGCACTGACCTTTTGTGTTTGTTTTGTTTCGTTTCTTCGCTTGTTTGATTGTTTTTTTAATTTCTTTTTTACTTTTTTTTCTCCTTTTGGGCACAACCCAAATTCACTTTGTTACCAAGTACAACACACATGCACAGGAATGCTCTGCCCACTCACCTTCAACCAAAGATTATTTATAATATTTGCTTTTTGTTTTCCTCTTCCTCTTCTAGGGCATGTTTTTAGTATATACTTGTAACCTTGTATTTTAAAGCCTTGTCAAAGAGTGGTGTTTCTTAATCTGCCTTATAATCCACAAAGAAATGGTTGTGAACAGTAATACTGTGCTTCTCTGCATCCGGAGGACTTGAGCTCTGATTATCATTGATTCTCTTTATTGGGCTAGGATATAGAAGGTGTAGTCTTTTCAATGCTGTTTCGCCAACAGGTGATGTTGTTGTGAGTGGAAATCACTGTACAGTACTGTATAGTCATAAAGCACAACAGGGACACCGATTACGAAGGCAGATATGCAGTAGAGCCACTCAAAGCATACAGTATGTTCATGTCTGTTTGCTTTCAAGTCCAGGCAACAGGGAACAAGGATCTTACCCGGAATTACGCAAATTATATGTTTTCCAAATGTTGAGATTTAATATGAACAATATGTTAGATATAGAAACAAGCTAAAACACAGTAATACTAAATGTGTTGTACAAAAGCTAGAATTATAACCAAATTGTTCTCACGAACTTTGTATTAAACCTTGCATATCATGCATATACCTATGTTTTTTTTTATCTAACCATCTAATGCATGACTGAGTTTATTTACTGAATATGACTATGGTGCTATGATCTGGCAATATGTCCATCTTGAAATCTCAGGCTTGTCTGTCAGCCTCTTGAAAGGACCTGATGCTGTCCTGCATAATCTGGCAGCAAATCTATGCATGGGTGTCCAAACAACTGTCTCACATCCAGTACATACCACTCCGCCTGGGAACAGGAACGCAGTCAGCTGAAAGACAGGAAGAGAGGAGAAAGCGAGAGAGAGAGAGAGTAAATAGTTAGAAATCAGGACAAGCTAGGATGATCCCCATGGGTCAGTTAAACGGAGAGCTGCTGTTCCATACCAGCTGCACAACAGTGGCCTGGACACGGAAAGAATATGAGTTGAAAAATGAATGTACAGTATGAGGGAGAGACAGGAAGTGATGCGAAGGCCAATCAGGATGTTGCTACAAGGTGCCAAAGACTGATAGAAAAAGAAAGGTGTAGCCTACTTTTAGAACTCCCTCATAAAAATTAGGGTCCATGTGGACTGTTTTTTTAGTTCTTATAGGGGACTAGATAAACTCATCATTAATACCTTTATGAATACCATGCTATTACAGAAATGTTTAATTAGAATTAAGATAATTTATACCCTACATGAAAAGATCAAAGCTGTATTTTTTTCCCCCTGGTTGAGAGCTTCTCATCCCATTAATAACTTCAGACTATTTCACATTATTCCAAATAGTATGTCCAGACACACATTTATAATGTTCTGCATCCTCACTTTTTTCTGTCTTGTGTCAATCAGGATTCATGAACTGCAACCAGTGTGGGCGGGGAAGTTTATCTGTGTATCTGTCTGGTTGACTGACGCAGTGCAGTGGCCTCAGTATAAAATAATATTTTCAGGAATCCCTG
Organism: Alosa alosa; assembly: GCF_017589495.1. Classification (NCBI taxonomy): domain Eukaryota; kingdom Metazoa; phylum Chordata; class Actinopteri; order Clupeiformes; family Clupeidae; genus Alosa; species Alosa alosa. Next base: position 15,510,463 of record NC_063207.1, on the reverse strand, counting down.
AGATGATAATTTAATAGCAAGTCTATAGGAGCAAAACTAGTTGACCACCTCTTTTGCTTACCTTATTAACATATTGATGTGTTTTTAAAGATGAGATTAATTCTGAAAGACAAAACAAGTCTTCATGCAGTCATGTTATATTTTATCAAATTGATTTACTTTTTCTCTGCAGCTTTAACTTTTTGTACAGAACTCTTCAGGACAAACCATTCATTGTTTGTTTATTCTCACCTCATTTCTTCCATTCTTTTCATCAGCAATTTCTACTCTGAAGCCATGTTTTTAATATTTAAAAAAGAGATGCTAAAAGCACAGGGTCATAGTACAGGAGGAAAGCAGGTCCTGGGAATTATCTAATAAACAATCTGGAGAAGAAACAAGCAAGCCTCTTCATTTCATTCCTGTGTGTCTGTGTGAGTGTGTGTGTGTGTGTGTGTGTGTGTGTGTGTGTGTGTGTGGAGGGAGAGCTTCAGGCCAGGCAATGGCTGTCTAGAAATGTGAAAATGTGATCAAAAGTAGGCCTACTATAAGTTGGTTGCCTGGCAGAATCCAGACGAACCTCTTAGCAAAGTTGAATTTGCTCTGCAGGTCAGTCTGGCAAGGAGGCCATTGACACCCATTTCCAATGTTCCAAAAACCCAGGCACCAATCACAATCACTTATCAGGCATGGGGTGTGCTGTATACATGACAGATAGAGCAGTGCATTCAACACAACCACTGGCAGCACTGATGGCAACAGGATATACAGATGTGGTTGTGTTGTTTTTCTTCTTTACATGTTTACATGTACATTTTCTTTCATGAAATAGTACCTTGGATTTCCTTTTTCTACAAATCTGGATGTGTATTTTCTTTGGAATTGACAAAGCAACTGCATTCAAAAGCTTTGTTTAGGCCTACAAGAAAGAGAAGCTCTTTTCCCAAACGCTATATCCACCATTTTAATGCATTTTCATATGTATGTATAGCCTATTTTTATTATGATTTTTTTTACAAGTAGTGGAACTTTAATACTATCATATTAGGCCTATTTGTGTTTTCATTTTGCTGCTCTGCCGCTCTTGCGCGTTCCACGCCGAAATTCAACCATGTTTAACTCATGCTGTAATCATAGGCTACAAGCAGAACACAAATCTTTGTTCCATTCACTCAGCACAACCTGCAGCGAATGCAGTGCGTGCTGCCTCCTATCTGTTAGCCCCTTACAGTAGGCCTATGTGCAGCTGCAGAAAACGTGTTTTTGTTTTTCATCTATTGATAGGCTAGGCCGCAAATATTATAGAGCGCTCCGCTCTAAGATCTTTGCTTATTCTTGGTTCATCCGGTCCCTTTCCACAACAAGTCTTCATGCAGTCATGTTATATTTTATCAAATTGATTTACTTTTTCTCTGCAGCTTTAACTTTTTGTACAGAACTCTTCAGGACAAACCATTCATTGTTTGTTTATTCTCACCTTTATTCTCACCTCATTTCTTCCATTCCATTCTTCCAAATCAAGCACCTAGATTATGAAACGACGCTGAACGATGCAGGCTGCATGGTGCTTGCTTAATAGGCCTTCATCTGTGGAAAGGGACCGGATGAAATCACGAATAAGCCTCTTTTGCTGTGGAGCTAGAAGAATCGTAGAATTGGGTTTAGCAAACAACTATCTACTAACTAGTTTTGAATATCGAGATGACGAAGACGAAATGTCGAGATTAAAGTCGACATGATATTTTAACTTTAATCTCGACATTTCAAATTTATTGTCGACATGTCATCTAGTCATGGCAAAAATATATTGCTTTCTCTTCATGTGTGGCCTACTCCGTCGTATATTTCTAGTTCGTTCTTTTCCAGCCCATCAGATGGCGCTAAAGTACCAGAAAGAGGTTGCCATTCTGCAGCAACGCCTCAACGAAGAAGAGGAAGTTGAAGCTTGTTGTCTGAAGGAATTTTAGAAACTATTTCAGATCACGCAGATAGTTGACGGAGTAACTCAGAAGGAACTTTAACTGGGAGTCATTTCTGTAAGTAGTGTCCCGACAACTACCTTCCGTCTTCCTGACCAAGAATTCCACGAATAGAAAAGGATTGACCTTTGTATTGAAAGGAAGAAACTGACTTTGGAAGCTGTTAGCTAGCTTTATGGCTAGCATGCACTGAGAGGTAGTTTGTCAGCACAAAACAAACCGTTTAGCCGATGCTAGCAAGCTAGCTGGCAAGTACAGGCAAGTAAAATATCTGGACAACTTTCGGAGAAGATGAGTAAACCGTAAGTCAGGATCATTTTCTGTCAATAGGGAGCTGTACTAAAACTACTGGTTGGTGTATGGGATGCGTGATTAACTTAATCAAGGTAACCGCTTCACTCTTCACCTTAATGTGAAAGCCAACGTGATTCAACCTTCTGATTGGGGATTTCCTAGCTAATTTAATATTAACGTTAATATTATGTTACCGTTCTTTTAATGTGAACGTATACGAGGTGTGGGGCAGGTATGGTCTTCAACTGGTGATGGCTTTTTCTCAGTTCTTGAGACATGAAGGACAGCGATTGTGTCAGAGTTTTAACTATCGACAAATGAAAAAAATAAGCTAGTTAGCTTGAATTGATTACATTTACATGTAATTGATTAAAAGTAACATTAAGTCATACAGCGTTGAGCAGGTAACCTTAGTTTGATGTTAATAATCTACGTGGGGCAGCTAGAGCACATACAAGTTGCAATGAATTGGTAACGAATGCGTCGTGACCTGTCATGTGCTCAGTCTCTGAAGTCTTATGACCGTAGTTGGCATCTCTTGAAATTGCTTGGAAATGACGTGCCATAACGTTATGTTTATTACTTTGCGCGGTAGTAGGGGTAATGTTTAAAGTTGGCTTGCCTTTGTTTGACTCTGTTCATGTGAAGTAAGTTGACGCCTGTAAACGTTTTATTGCAGAACCAACGTATAACAGTTAGCCTAAAAAGAACTGTTTAATTATGCAATCCGAGTTGTACAAGATTCAGACTTGTATTTTTATTAACACCATTCTGTGATGGGACACCAACGGAATGCCACAGGATAGAGGTTGTTCGTGTATGGTATGATCAAAGTGACAAGAGATTGGTCGGCTAGTGAGGAAACAGAAGAGGGAGGCTGTGGAGAGAACAGGTATCAGGTGACGTCAGGGCGTTGTTGTTTTTGACCCAGGAGAACAGGTTTGGGTGGAAAAGCTGGAAGCGTATGTTTCAATGTCTGAGGCTATTTGGGTGCTTTGGGATGAGAATAGGAACAGTCAAGATGGGTGCACATTGTTGAGAGCGGAGTTAGACTAGCCATGACCGTTAACATTTATTTTATGTTGATTGTGCGTCAAGTGCTAAGTCAGTGAGAGGGGGAGGAGTGCACACTGCAGGTCAAGAGCATTGCAAAAACAGGAAAGACCAAGCGAAGCTGTTGAGAACAGATAGAGTGCTTGAACGTAGATAGAGCCAGAAGAACAGCTGAGTAATAATAAAAAAGACAAACATCTACTGAACGTCTAAAGGCAATTAAAAAGATGTCAGTAGATATGTCAATCTTTTTGGTGTTATGACTTCACATTTCAAGTGACGGTGGTATTGACCATTATCCATTATTAAAAATGTCAAGAAAGACTAAGTTCATGGCATAGTTATTAGAGAGCTGACATGACAATTACATGACACCACTTCCATGACATGACCCCACTTCAGTAGACACCAGCTATGATGATTAATGACATGACATGGTTATGGTTCAAGGGAAGTCTTTCCAGAATCTGTTGCTGTAGGCACAGACAGCGTAGAGAAGTAGCTCTTCTCTGACGAGTGCAAATTCCACGTTTCAAGTCTCCTCTCTCACTTTTGCCATTTACACTTTCACACACCCCAGCCCTCTTCCCACTTGATGCTTTCTCTCTCTCTCTCTTGGTCAGCATTGGCGAGATATGACAGTTACTTCCTTATCTTTTTTCATTGTGTGTGTGTCTGTGTGTGTGTGTGTGTGTGTGCGTGCCTGTGAATGCACGCTCGTGCACGTGTGAGTATGTTCTTGTACCTGGTGATAGCATAAGTGTGTGACCCCTCTTGACCAAAGCATAATGGAACTGTGTGTGTGAGAGAGAAAGTTTCCTATTCCTCAGCCCGGTCACATTCCTGGTCTGTGAGTTTGCCACTGCCCCATCCTGTGGGTAGACTCACATCTTCACTTCCTCATGTTTGGGCTCTTAAAAACTCTTTCCTCCTCATCTACTCACTGTTCCCCGTCACACGGTTTTAATCTGCTCTGCTGTTTTTTTTATGATCTTTATTATGGTTTGGATGGTCTGCAGAGGCTGTGGAACATGCTTGAGCCTATTTGGTGAGGAGTACGAACTGCAAAGCAACCTAGAGCAAAGGAAGTCAAGAGTTTTTAGATAAAGGATCTGGTGACACAAGACTGTCAAAATGGCTGAATGGTAACAGGCTGCTCTGCTTGGGTGTAATATGAATGTGGAAATCAAACCACCACTGCTTACTGTGAGCTTCTCTCAAGAGGCATTTCGGTGAAGTCAGATGACTGGGTGAGATGTGCTCCACCTTCTGTGACTGTGTTTTAGATCAGATGGTGAAGTGACGAGGAGAGCGATGAGCCCTTCACCCTAGTGTTGTGTCTCCTCTCAATACAGGGGGCATCTAGTTCAGTTCAGTGAGAAACATGCCGACGGTAAAAAATGTGGCAGTGTTAAGTGCTTCAGGGGTTTGTGACTTCCTGTTGGTCTTACTAGGGAGTGTTATTATGACACACAGATTAGTTTATGCCCAAAATTCAAGTTGTATTATAAATTAGGAGCAAATTAAAATGGTCCTTTACCTGTCTTGACCTCAGACCACATTTGAATAGGCGGCAAAAAAGACTGTGACTGAGTATTTTGTTGTTTTTTGACTGTTGTTCTCACAAGCCCAATGCTATTTATTAGAAGAGCTTGTCTAAGTTTTCAGGTTGACTATGAGCTGTGTCAGTAAAGTTTAAGATTAGGTTTTAGTGCCCTCAGACTACCAGGCTACTCATAATGTTCAGCCGTGTGTGTGTGTGTGTGTGTGTGTGTGTGTGTGTGTGTGTGTGTGTGTGTGTGTGTGTGGTGTGAGTGTGAGTGTGAGTGTGAGTGTGAGTGTGAGTGTGAGTGTGAGTGTGAGTGTGAGTGTGAGTGTGAGAGAGAGAGAGAGAGAGAGAGAGAGAGAGAGAGAGAGAGAGAGAGAGAGAGAGAGAGAGAGAGCAATCAAGCGTCTCTTGACTTGTTGAGAAATTGTTTGATAGCCAAGGTTGTTTTGCAGTTTGGCTCTATCCTGTTAAATTAAGCTTTTTCTCACCCTGAAGCATGATCAGTAAATCACCTGGGGGGACTTTTTTTTTCTTTCTATGACCTCTCAACTTTGACCTCTCAACTTTGACCCGCCTCAGGCACCAGAGCGTAGAACTTACTGTCCCTGGAGGATCAGCCAAAGTCGACAGCACCAAGATGGAGGACATGACTGTGGAGCAGATGGCCATGCGGGCCAATCAAGTGACTGATGAGGTAAGTTGACTTCCCGTCTCCATGGAGACAAAGTAGGGCATGTGAACGGGAGCTGAGGGAGATTGGAGAATTGTTTACAGAGACCCGTATGGTCGGCGGCAGTTGTTTACATTTCTGAAGGCTCCTGGGCTCTGCACAGTTCTCATGCTCTTCCCCTCTTCACTCTGAAGTTTCACCAGATTACATTTGTCAAACCTCACATAACGCTCTATTTCTTGAAGGTCATGTGTCCTTTTCATTTTTCCCATTACTATTGTTATTCATATTTAGGAACTGATTTTATAAGCTTTTTTTTCCTGAAAAGCTTTGGCAATTGTCGTCTCCCTTTCGGCTTCATTTATTTTTGATCGTGCTAATGTTTAAACCTAACATCTTGTGGGGAATCACTAGGCTAGGCCTACCTCTTTTTTGCCTAATGAAGAATAATTTTCAAGTTAACATGTAATGAACTTAACATTTGTAACATTTGTCAGTGAATGGAGACTGTCCTATAAACTGTGTCCTATATAAACACTTAGGCCTATTGTCTGCTTGTACTCACCTTCTAATCAAGTGAATTAAATCTACTTTTCTTGTCTTTCCTGTTAGTTCTCTCTCTTTGCTTTCTAATAACTTTTCTTTTTCTGCTCTTTTTTACTTTTCTCTCCCTCCCTCTCTCTCTTCTGCTTCTTAATGGACTGTTGAAGAGCATGATGGGAAACGTGTGTGGTGTTCTACATAACACTGCCTCACTACACGGGTAAACACTAATACACACACACACACACACACACACAGTATGAGGAGTTCCTTGACGCCACTGAGTAAACACATTCATAAATGCTCACACAAACACCCTTGCACACCGTGTGTGTGTGTGTGTTTGTTTTTAAGTACCCAGAGCTGCATTAAAGTATGATTCATCACACAATGCATGCAGAAAAATACAACCGCTCTTAACTCATTGAGTGCCAAAAACGTAATATTAAGTTTTTCCTTCCCATGCGTTGAGTGCCAAAAACGTAATATTACGTTTTTAGTTTTTTTTTTTTAATTACGAAACTAGACACTCTAACACACCTTATATGTGATTTTGGGAACTCTGTGATGAATGGAAATGAAATATATGACGATCGAAAACTCATGAAAACGCACAATCTGGACATTTTATCTAGACATTTATCATAACTCGGTTGCCGCTTTGGGTCGAATCAGTGACGCTTGCACGTCAGCTCGAAACCAGGCCATTTTCGTGGGTCTATCACTAAGTGGCAGTCTCGCCAGGTCTCGCTGATCACCTCCCGGAAAGTTTACAGGCAACACTTAATATTTCATGAACGACGTTATATCTCCATTTCAAGAAAAAAACTGTGATTTTGATGAAAACTAGCCACTGTTTAGCTTGGGATTTCTCAGGAACAGAGGCGTGTAGAAATACACGGCTTTCACCCACTGAGAGCTTAAAGTCTCACCTTTTAAACGAGCCATTGTATGTGTTCATAGCTATAACACAGAATATGCTGTGGCTGTACAAAAATCATCAACAATGGTCTAGATTGCTGGCACTCTAGGACAAAGCTTCCGAAAACAGCTTGGCATTCAATGAGTTAAACTGGCTGTGACTTAAGTATCATTGTGATGTCCACTGCAAACCCTCCAAAGCAGGCGGGCAATGTTCATTTCCAGTACTTGTCTCTTTCTTGATAGTTTCCATTTCCCTTGGTGCTTCTCTATGCCCCTATGCATGCATATATGTGTCTGTCTGTGCTTGGGCTGTGGTTAAACCGAAGGGCATATAGCAGTTTGCTTCCCTGTTTCTACTTCATGACACAAAGCTTTGTTTGAGCTGTGATTGACACGGCCTCCGCTTCTCCACCCCTCTTTTGTCTTGCAGTCGCTGGAGAGCACGAGACGCATGCTGCAGATGGCAGAGGAGGTAAGGCCCCCAGACGTGTCGTCATGGTGACGGGAGCATTTCCTCCTCGGCACTGTAGCCACAGTTAGCCAAAACATGACCCGGACTCATTCACAGCTGATGGCTGTGACTGGCATCAGAGACCACATTTACAAATGTCATTGTTACCACTATCACTTGTGTCAAAATAAAGGTCTCCAGGCGGCTTTTTGATGGCTGCACATTCAGTCTTTTAGACTACCAGTATAAAAACGGTACAGGGCACTCCACGGACTATTACGTAAGCTTGGACTTTGCCACGTGTCTGTGTAGTGTCTCCAAACAAATGCTTGTCATACTGGAACTCAGCTGAGAGGCATTGCTTTGCCAAAAAAGATAGGAAGTGACAGCCTATTTTAGTTGGTCAGATGTTAAAGGTGAAGGATGTACATTTAGAGTAAAGAATTTACAGACCTACTATAAGGGTCTAATTCTAAAGGAACAGCATGTGTATTCCAGAGTTCTGTACAATCTATGATTGATCATATAATTTATGTGGGTGTTTATGTTATCTTTAGTAAAGGGAAATTGTCCAACATCAAATGAACAATATCCAGTAGTTATTTATTAATAGTTATAAATTATTTATTTTTCAAACAGAATCATATTAACAATTGTTATCAGGCCTGTGTTTATTCGAGTGGTGGTTGTAAATGCATTAAAACTGCCTCTGAATTTTGTGGTGATAATGTTTTATGGCTGATGGAAACCCCCTGCTGCTTTTCTGTTATTAATCTCTCCTTATTGTCCCCTGTTTTCAGAGCAGAGAAACGGGGGCCAAGACCATGGAGATGCTGGACCAGCAAGGGGGTAAGTGAGCACATCAGCAGCATCCCCATCAACAACATGACCAGTTTTGCATACACTATATATACACTCTTAGATTTGCATTCAGTCATGATTGAGCTCCCAGGTTCCCCATGAGCAGGATGTGAGGCAGGCCCTCAGCCTTAGTGCTCAAATGCCAAATTATTTGCTGGCCTCATTAACAAAAATATTTAATGGAACCCCAGGCCTTTGTTAGTGTCATACAGTGAGTTTCATTTGCCACCAAGGCGAAGTGGCTTATCTTACAATGTTACAGCGAAAGTTATTTGTAACCGGTCCAAAATATAGGGCACCGTATCCATGGAGTTGTATGAAAATCGGACCAGTGTTTTTGGTATAAACCTTTTTCCTGACAAAATAGACAGACTGTTACCGAAACCATGACCTCCTTGGGCTGTAAATTGAAACATTTTCCCAGTTTCAATTGATTTACCCAAGGGTGTGTGTACTGTGTAGGAACCCTTTCTGTCCCCTCTCTCTCTCCATGAAGGATTGCTTGAGAACAATGTCGGCTGTAGTAGTAGTGTGTGGGTTGTGGAAACACATCCTGTCCACTTTCCGGCGGCATAAACCGGAGCAGAAAATGAATAGGATGACCTCGCTCTGTACGTGACATCCATTCACACATAGTTGTCGATCAAATCCTTCCTGCTCTCAGGCTTTATGCCCTTTGTTACTGTAGCAGTTGGCAAAGCACTGTGGCCATGAAATAATCCAGTTTTGAACCTCTTACACAATAATACTAGCTAGATTGTCTTTGAACCGCCTTCCCTATAAGTCAAAGACTTTAATGTTGCAATTCAATGTATTTTTAGAAACAAAAGCACTTGTCTTAAAATACATTTGTAGTATGATGTGGGTGTATAGGGGCATAGTACTTGCAACTATAGAGCAGTAAATGAGTTGGAAGCACTACAGCATACTGAGGAACATCACAAAATAGAGCAAAGCAGAAACAGGCCTGGACAAAACAAAACAGAAACAGGCCTGGACAAAACAAAGGCAGAATTGAGTAATAAGGCTCTTCCTCCCTCCATCTATCCCGCTTTTTAAGAACAATTGAAACGGGTGGACGAAGGCATGGACAAGATAAACGAGGACATGCGGCAGGCCGAGAAGAACCTGACTGACCTCTCCAAGTGCTGTGGTCTGTGTGTGTGTCCATGTGACCGGTAAGAGCCCCTCTCCTCCCAATCCCCCCAACCCCCTGGGGAAGAAAAAAAAACACATTTAAATGAGCTACTGTCATTAGTGCCAGCCTAACTGAAGACAAACAAGCTTTGGGAATGAAGGCTCTTGGGTACCTCCAGAAGATGTGAGTGCACAGAATGCTTAATCACTTGTAATAGGCTGGGTGATATGCGGCAAATTTCAGGTGAAATGTCTCTGAAATTAATTTTTTCATTACACCATGAAACTTGGTAAACTTGGACAGTTTTTTTTCTAGACACATTTTTTTGTCTATTAAGAAATTACCTCTGGGTTCTTTTATCACTTTCTTACCCTTCTTATCAATTTTTCCATAAGCAATAGTATTAGAGTATTGAGAAACAATGTTGTACCTTCTTTTGCAATTACGTCTTCTATTCATGTCTTCAGTGAGAGCACTGTGTGAGTTTCTCCTCTCTCTCTCTCTCTCTCTCTCTCTCTCTCTCTGTCTCTCTCTCTGCCTCTGTCTCTGTCTCTGTCTCTGTCTACACATAGGGTGAGGTCTATTGAGCATGACGGGAAGTACAAGCGCACCTGGGGCACGGGTGAACCCAACAACGGAGAGATTGGCGAGGGCGGCGTGGTGTCCAACCAGCCGACCAGCCTACGCAACGGTGTGCCACAGGTGGCCGTGGCCTCGGGAGGCTACATCACCAGGTAGGCGCAGCCGGGCCGGACTGTAGGCGTTCACTTCCGCTGTCCGTCTCTGTGCTTACAAGCCCATTGATTGATTGAAGCCCTATTTACTCGTTAAAATAGTTAAGATTTTGTGGTGAACAGTTTGACTTTGCTAAATGTGCAATGTGCACAACAAGTCAATGTAATGAAACCCATATAGCAGAATAAGACCTAGAAGAACAGTGTTAGAAATGTTTATTGTTATCGAAATCAAACTGAAAATATTGTGGTGAAACTTTAATCATGAATTGTACAGGCTGTGGCAGGTCATTGCTACGTTGCTCATTAGATTTGATTAGATTAGATTAGATTCAACTTTGTCATTGTGCAGAGTACAAGTACAAAGACAACGAAATGCAGTTTGTGTCTAACTAGAAGTGCAAAAAAAGCAGAAAAGTGCAATGTGATGTACAAAGTATAGACAGGTGGTGCATAGACAGGTCAAGAAATATAGTGCAGTGTAGATCGTAGTGTGCAGTTGATTTACAGAAGGTGGTATAGAGTAATATAAATTAAATGTAAATATATGCAGTGTATTAGCAGTTACCTTATCAGAGCAGAATAAATATGTACTATGAACAATGTATGTACATGTACAGATATGTGCAATGTAGTAGCAGTAACATTTATAATAGTAAGAATCATATAGATATATGCAGTGTATTAACAGAATATAATATAAGAAAAACAGAATAAATATGGATATTCAGTATGAAAAATATCCATCACATCCTTTTGTTCCCTCTTCCACCTAAAAAGAAAAGAGAATAATTACTTGTTTTTTTGCGGTTGTCAGGGTAACGAATGATGCTCGGGAGGATGAGATGGAGGAGAACCTGGATGCGGTGGGAAGCATTATCGGGAATCTGAAGAACATGGCCATGGATATGGGCAATGAGATTGATAAGCAGAACAAAACCATCGACCGCATCACAGACAAGGTCAGCACAACCTCAGCCTCTCTCTCTCTCTGGTTCCCAGCTCTTTCAGACTTCAGGGTTTTAAACATTCACAATTCCATCCATATTGTGACAGAGTATCGTCACTACAGTTGAATATGTGCTCTGACTGCCATACCAACGGGCCTGGCTCTTTGGCGTTGCGGTCAAGCTGCAGGATTACTGCCCCGGAGACCCGGGTTCAAGACCGGGTGGGGGTCACTGCTCTCTCCCTTCAATATATATATATTATTGACAGTTTGTGCAGTAATGCAAGGCCTTAAACACACTTACCTATAACAACAGCATTCAGATTTCTCAGTCTCAAGGAAAGTGATTGACACATTTTGCTTACCATATTGTTTATTGCATCATAGTAATGTTGGTTACCTTGACTGTTTTTACCTGTTTCAGTCAGTGAGTGATGTAACTGTTGGTGATGTAACTGTCATTGTCTCTTGTTGTTGCACGACCAAAGGTGTGTAATTGTAAGGTTATCAGTCACGCTTACAATGTTGTCCTATATCTCCCCTCAGGCTGATATGAACAAAGCTCGTATCGATGAGGCCAATCAGAGAGCCAACAAGCTCCTGTAGAGGGCCCGCCTCTGCCAGAACCTTCCCCAACCAGCCCGCCGACCTCACCCAGCCTGCCCCATCGGAACTGCACTAACTAACAGGCCCCAACAGAGCCAGCCTCCTCTAGGCTCCGTCAAACAACCTGCCCGTCTGGGTCTACCACATCCAGCCTAGCTTGGTGGGAATTCCCCAGGTTACCTTATCCATCAATTAATCAGGCCCAGTCAGAACTCTCCTTGGTGAGTTTCTTTAAACTTAAATTTACCCCTGTTCTACTGCCCCCAGCAGACCCCCCCGAGAGAGGATTTTTACCCTCCGTTCTGCCCCATACCCTCTCTGTTGGTGTCCGCCTGCCCTAGTAAAGCCACCGCAGCTAGCCCTCCCCCACCCCCAGTCAGGGCCCAGTCTCAGGTGGGCTCCCGTGAGCCCAGTCTCTCTTAACGCCCTTCAGCTGCTGTCCTGTGCCTCGTGAAGGCAGCTCCCCCTCTCCCCCTCTTCTCCTCTTCTCCTCCTCCTCCTCCTCCTCTCCTCTCCTCTCCTGTTCTCTGCCTTATGAACGGCAGGCCACTGAGACCATTCAGCTGCAATAAGGATTGAGAAGACGAGAAGGCGAACTGAGGTCTCCTCTTCATCGTTTGCTTTCCCTTCATCTGATTTTCCACCAACCCTTCTTAGATGTATGTTACTTTGTTTTGTTTGTTTGTTTGTTCCAATGAAGTTCTTGAAACGTTTTCTTCCCACTTGTTTGAACTCATTCTCCCTTTGATGTTCTGCCCTACGTTACCTTGCTTTATTCTTTTATATCCCCAAAAGTGAAAGGTTTTTAAAAAGAAAAAAAAGGGCGTAGATTTCCTGGAAGTGTACTTTAAAAGGAAGGAGGCACACTTTAAAAAATATCTGCCTTGCACAATTAGGAACTTTATTCAGTGCCATCTGTGCCTATTTGCTCAGTCTTTATGTATGTACATATGCTAAAACTCACACACACATTTATACACAGACAGACCTTACAAACACAAACTCATCGCCTCTTGTACAATCAAGTCCTCCCCTCCATTCTCTGATATGTGAGACAGACATGCTGGAATTGTACAGGACTCAGTCGACCCACTCTCTACTCAAGCTTTCTACATTTCCACTGTTCAGTGGTGGGATCTTGTAATGTTTAGCTGGAGGTGTCTGTTCTTGGCCATTTAGTCCTTTTGTAGTACGTATGTACCAAAGATTCTAGAACAGAGCTCTGTTCTAGAATCTTTGGTATGTACGTTATGGGTTCTGTTTTCATCCTGAGGCAGACAATTTGTCTTGGCCAAAGACCTGATGAGAAAGTTCTCTCTTTTTTTTTCCCTTAAATTATGTGTGTGCATTTTTTTTTGGTCTTTTTTTTTGTAAATCATGGTATGGCCTCATTATATATCATGATTGTCTTGTAATTACATTTTGGTTGTTTTCATTTTGTATCATTTTGATATTGTGTGTGCCTATTTAATAATTGTTATGGAGCAGTGATGACTTTAAAGTGCGATATTTTTTTTTTTTTTTTAATCCTTAGCACACATGTTAGTTCATTTAGAGGAGAACTCAGTGGACATAGTAGAAAGCCTTATCGTATGGGAGCGAAAAAGATTTGTACAGTTTATCAGAGTGTGTGTACTATGAATTGAGCTAAACTTTAATTAAGTATCCATCTTCAAAAATCAAACTGGTGAACTGAAAGCATGATAAGTATATAATAACTCTTAATAAAATCAAAAACTCTGTTTCAGTCATGTGTTTTTGTTTTGTTTTAGTAATCACATTGATACATTTACAAATGATATACTTCCTGGCCTTACTAAAATCTCTCACAACGTTTTGCCATGATAATGTAAAATGTATGATTAACAACATCTCATAACAGGAATATACTCCTACATGCATATGTACTAAAATGTAATGTGGAGACTCATCACAAGTTCATAATCAGTACTTAAGAGAAGAGATGATTTTCTTTTGCACAAAGTGGACCATAAGTAGCCATGACCAGCAGAGGGCGCTGTACTCCAGTGTAGTAGGACTGGAGCTCCAATTAGCAGCTTTGGAAGAAGGGGCCCAGTATGAAAGATACCAGTTCTCACAATGACAAACTGGTCAGTTTACTTGCAACCAATTGTGCAGTAAGGATACAGCACAGCTTTTCCACAGTGGGATTCTCGTCAAGTCCTGAAGTGATGGTATACGCTGTCCCCAACCTGACATTTTTATATATGTATGTAGATGCCCGAGTCTGATGTTTTCAGGCTGAAAACATTTTTATTCTGTTTTTTTATGCTTAAATTGATACCTTAAGCATTGTTTTGTTTTTTTACATATTTAAAATATATATATTTAAATATGTGCACGTAAGAACTGTAAAGTTGCTTTCAATACTGCTAGAGTAAGGCTCCCACAAGCTCTCTTGTCCCATGCCAGGCACGCTCCTCAGCTAAATCAGGCAATTTGTGATCAAATACCCATTGGAGCGCTAATGGAATTTGTAGGGCAATATGAATTCCACTCAGGCTGTCGGCTCAGAATCCTCTCCCAATTAGGTTTTCATTTAAGCCAGAGAAGCAGGTTCATCAGAGAATTGCCTTTATTTTGCCCCTGGCAATGTGACGAGCTCAGTGAAATAATACATTTAACAGGAAAACCTGAAGCTATTGTTTAATTATTCATCTGTTTTAAAATGACCAGTTTCCCAAATAATTGCAGTGTATAGTACTCAGTATGCACCACCGGCCAGCATACTTTCAAATTATCGGCCACTGTTTTTAATTAAATCTGTCCAAACTCTGTTATATGCTTCAATTACTGTCTAACATAACAGCATTTTTAATTCTGAATGGAGGCTCAGGTTTCCACTACTCTAAATCATGACAAGTGTGTTGCACGGACAAATCTTAGAGGTCAAATTGAGTTTTTTCAGAAGTTTGGCTTGAGGACATCCTCTTTCACTTCCCTAGCCAAGCCTACAGCTCAGTGCCTGGGTCCCTTTGATTCTCTGCAGAACTTCACAAAACGGTCAATAGTCACGGTCAACAAGTTGTTTCCTCTATTGGTAGGGTTACTTTTGGCAAATGTTGAAGGGGATTCCCTAATTTCTCAGAGAGCACATTTTTGTTCTTTCTAATCTTCATATCAGAGAATATGAATAGCTCATGAACATAGCATGCACTGTTTTGGAGTGCTTTGAAGATTTTCCTGAATGAGAAATTTCCTAGAAAATTAGCTCTCATTTTTGACATTGTGGCACAATTGGCCCTGGTGTTCAATTGGCATGCTGAGAGAAACACAAATGCATGAGTACACTTAGTACAGTTCGGTTTCTTTTTCCATAGATCCAAGAAGCCACAACTTCTGTATAAACTGAAATATCCTTTCAAATGCTGCCACAGCGGAGCGGATTTTCCGCTGAGTAGGGCAGCAGTTAGGAATGGGATGGAAAGAGTGAGCCCTCTGTGTGTGTGAGAGAGAGAAAGAGGGAGGGAAGGAGGAGTCAGGGGTGACTCAGGTTTTTCCTGGTTTAATTTTCCTGACATTCTGCCTGATTTGTACTGTTACTGGAGAGATGAGGAATAAAGGGTTAACCTATCTACCCCTCAACCAAACTCAATGCTGAAAATTCAGGGGAAATTGTGCATGTGGAAGTGAACATGCTGGTTGGCCTGTAGGTGTTCTAGCTATGTTAAACTTTATTAAGTCAATATCTTCATTGACTGTGTTGTAATGACTGCATTTGGGCAAAGTGTATACTGTATCTAATTCTAAACGTCAAACTTGGATTTGGGTGTCATTTGAACCTCAATGTTTAATTGAGAATAAAATCCAAAGCATATACTAAAATTAATTACTTTACTGTCAGTAGTCTTCTTTTTACATAAGGAATTATCGCCGTGTCAAGTTAGTCACAACCCCACCTTAAAAGTGGTAGTTTTTCACATTTTCTCTTTCTTCACACTGCCACAGTCTTGTTTTGTGGAAGTCACACTATGATAACAGGAAGCAGCTGGCTGGTGTGCTCTCAAGCGTCACCATAGAGAGACACTCAGTAGTGGCCTTGGCTATACTTCCAAAACAGGCTATTTTCCCCCAAAGCTCAGCTATACCACAGATCCTATCATGATGGCAGCAGCCGTATGGCCGATGCAGGCAGATAGAACGACAAGAGAATTCGGGAACACCATGTTTGGGAGCAAAGAAAATAAGACATATAGAAGACGCCAATACATTCAGTAGGCTATACAGTATTGTATTCAGTGCATGTTTAACTCTTGAAAGAGGGTGGTTGTCTTTTGACATGTTGACATTTTTTTTTGCTACCATTTTTGGTTTGCTGTAACTTCAATTCTGTCTGAGTGGTGTTCAATACTGAGATTATGTTCGACTGGAGAAAGGAGATGACTTATGTGGCTTAGTCAAGGTCAAGGTATCATCATCGGTGGTCCACTGTCAGTTGCCAAAAAAGATCATATTTGAGATATCTCAATTTATTTCAACAAGAAAGGAAAATAAACATAGATAAACTACACAGCATCACAGATACGAACAAACTAAATTGACAACAAATGACAAATAAAATGGAATAATGCCAATATTCTTATTAAATATAGCTGCAAGCAGCAATGTGGGGGCCAAGCAGGCAGTTCAGCAGGCCAGATTTGCCATGCAACTCAATGCTGTGGCATCAGGCATATAGAATTAAGCAGTCACAGCAAGTTCCATGCAAAACAACCCATGATTGGCTGAGTTACAAGGTCAGGTTTCACATCAAAACATAACTTATTTTGTGTGGCTGAACCAGGGCTGAGTGTCGCCGCCCCCTCAACCAGCCAACTCACCGCCGCAATCGCCCCTGCCCGTCCCACCCTGCCCCACCCTTGCACGCACGCATTAGAATTAATTGAATGGAACTCGCTGTATCAGTTTCACATCAAAAATAAAAGATCGATTGAGATATGATCATGCTTGCTGTGATTTCGATGCCCCCATAGAGGTCAAAGGTCACCAAATTATTTGTGCATCATCAGGATGAACCAGACGGTTCTATGGGCTGCCATTGACCTCCATTGCAGAATAATGCAGCAACTACAGGCCAAAATACATTTTTGCCAATTACAGAGCCCCCTAGAGGTCAAAGGTCACCAGATTTCTTGAGCGTCCCCCTGATTGGGTCCTGAGTCCATGCACCAATTTTGGCTTTGATAAATGCAAGGGTTGCTGAGATATGAGCTCACTTCCTGTTTGGCGGCTTCGCCGCAAATTTTGATTGGCTGTTACGGCGAACGGTAATACTTCCGAAGACGAAAGTGATAACTTTTGTGAGGCTTGGTCTGAAGATGATCTGTGTAAAATTTGGTGGGAATCAGAGAAAGTATGTGACCCCTGATACATTTTAAGTGTTTTTGATGAAATCCAAAATGGCGGAAAATCCATCATGACGGAAAATGACGTCATAGGGTGCGTTGAACTCGGCTTTGTCCAAGGATTCCAACGATACCTGACTTTTGAAAATCG
The DNA here is from genome assembly GCF_017589495.1 of Alosa alosa. Lineage (NCBI taxonomy): Eukaryota > Metazoa > Chordata > Actinopteri > Clupeiformes > Clupeidae > Alosa > Alosa alosa. The sequence goes on along the minus strand of NC_063207.1, from coordinate 15,493,216 downwards.
GACCTACAGGTCAAAAGTTACGTGAGTGAACACACTTCCAACTTTGCCCTGTTGGTGGCGCTAGAGGGTTCGAGTTGCCGACATGAAACTTGGTGACATGAATCATGAGACCGTCTCCAATTAGTGTGCCAAATTTCCCAACTTTTTACCAGACGGTTCTATGGGCTGCCATTGACTTCCATTGCATATAATAATAATAATAGGAAAACGTAGAAACACAATGAGGTCCTCGCAGCTTCGCTGCTTGGCCCCCTTCTTCGGAAGTATTACCGTTCGCCCGTCACATCCAATCGAAATTTGTGGCGAAGCCGCCAAACAGGAAGTGAGCTCATATCTCAGCAACCCTTGCATGTATCAAAACCAAACTTGGTACATTGACTCATGACCCCATCAGGAGGACCCTCAAGAAATTTGACCTTTGACCTCTAGGGAGCGCTGTAATTCACAAACATGCCTTTTGGCCTGTAGCTGCTGCTGTGCTTAGAATTAAATTGTACTAGTGCTAGTGGTGTCTGGTAATACTGTGAAAGGTCCTTAGGTCAACTGAGGGCAACTTGTCACATCAATATAATTTGTTCGGCCGCCATATTTGATTTGATCAAAAACACCAACAATTTCGCACAGGTCACAAATTTCATCTGATCTTCACCAAAATTGGCACAGACCATCTTCAGACCATGCCTTGTCACTTTATTTCTGTAACAATTGATAGAAGCGTTCGCCCGTCACATCCAATCGAAATTTGTGGCGAAGCCGCCAAACAGGAAATGAGCTCATATCTCACCAATCGTTGCATGTATCAAAACCAAACTTGGTACATGGACTCATGACCCCATCAGGTGAATGCCGAAGAAATTTTGTGACCTTTGACTTCTAGGGTCACTGCAATTAGCAAAAATGCATTTTGCCTTGTAACTTTTGACGTGCTAGACGTGAAACTTGCTTTGACAGCTTATGGCCATACGTCTGATTGCAGCATTGAGCTAACAGCATTTCGTTGCCATGGTTACTCCGGCCTCTCTGCTTGGCCCCCTCATTGCTGCTTGCAGCTATATTTTAGCCTGTAATGGTATTCTGCTGTTGTGCACAGCAGGTCTGTCATGCTAACAAGATGTCAAATAATGCTAACACCAAAGTTACTGGTTTTGGACAAGACACAAGACACCATGACAAGCCACAGGAGTAGGCTTCCCATTGTAAGAGAATGGTCAGCTGTAGGCTATGTGCCAGTCGGGAGCGTACCTATGTTCCCCGGGTCCTATGTTCCCCAGGTCCTATGTTCCCCGATTTGTATGGGACCGGGGAACATAGAACATTTAAAACCCTAACCATAGTATGACATATCTTAAACCTTTTAAGATATCTATTGAATCCCTTTCTCTTTTTTTCTTTACTGTCTTCTTGTTTTATTTTTGGGTTACCTTATATTTTTTTACGGCTGCATCAAAGTTCAGTACTTTGTGGGTGTGGATGTGTGTGTGAATGTGGATAACTCTCTTTAAGGATGAAAAATGCGGAGGGGAGAGGAACCACAAGTAAAGCCTGTTGAAGACCACTAAAGTTAGGAGCATTAGCCTACAGCTGGACTGCAGGAGGAGACGCTGTCACAGCAAAATCAGCCGAACCACAGAAGTAGAGGACGATGCCCAAATAACACGAGTGGAATTCAAGAAGCTGTCCAACCCCGTCAGGGATACTAGAAGAAACTCAGACCAGAGACAAGAGACACAGCACAAACCTGAGCAGTAGACTAAAGTTACGAGCAACCAAGCCATAGAAACAGAGGTAGCAGAGTCTGTAACGTGAGTCTTCTCAGACAAGAGACTTAGTGTTTACACTGTTTGCAAATGTTTCTTTTTGAACTGGCTTGTAAAAAAGTACAGTCCAAAGGTGATAAAATTTGAAATGACTTCTGAGACAATCTGCAACAGTTTTAGGACAGTGGAAGCGGTCAGGGTATGTCGGTGTGTGAGAGTGAAGAAGACCTACAGCAAGAGCTAGTGAACATTTCTAAATGGTTCAAAGTGGTGAGACAAACCATATGCTTGCCCCACATTCCCCATTAGGGGTTTCAAGGGTGAGGTGGGGTGTGGGGGGGTGTGGGGCTCATCTGGATTTGTTTAAGTTGAGATCAGAGGGCGTGGAAAGGAGGAGGGCAGTCACTAACTGCTAAAACACACACATGCACACAAACGTCAACGTAACCCAAAGCTTTTACTTTTGAGATACATATCTGCTTGACAAGTGTGTGTGTAGTGTGTGTGTGTACTGTCACTTATGACAGTAATTTTGGAAAAAGTGTCTCATGAAGAGGAAGTAGAGGTGGTGTAGGATTTCTTCATCTGCGCTGGTGGAGGACATTTGAAGAGAGAGAGAAAGAGTTGTGCAGGGGGAGTTTTTTTAGGGGGTTGGGGGAAGGGGGTTGGCTGACCACCCTGGACTGCCTCTTCCTGACAACACCGCTGCTCTCTCTCGGAGGCAGGAAGTTGAAATACAGTGAGGGTGAGACAGAGAGAGTGTGTGTGAGAGAGAGAGAGAAGAGTAGAGTACTGAGTAAGAAAAAAAAAACTTTTCTAACTTTAACTCCATTTGTTTGTCATTTTGTTGAGTTGCGTTTTTTCGGACAAGCTTGAGCAAAGAGAGTGGGAGTGAGGGAGAGACAGAGAGAGACGCTGTGCAGCTGAAAGGAGGTCAAGGGAGATAGAGAGAGAGAGAGAGAGAGAGAGAGAGAGAGAGAGAGAGAGAGGAGAGCGATATGGAGGAGAGCTCCAGGAGCGGTATGAGTGTGTAACGACGCACAGGGCTCAGGAACGAAGGAACGAGTTTGGATTGAACGCATCGGAATGATGAAAACAGCTGTCCTCGCACAAGAGCCAGGAGCATCCCCTGGGTGAGTGCACACACCCACACACAACACACACACACACAGATTCATACACAGTGACGCCAGAACAAGACTTTCAGCAAGGCCAAGGCTATCACCAAAGGCCACTTAATTTGGACATGTTCGTTGAAAATTCTTACCGCTGTGGAACTATTACATTTATAGAATTGCCATTTAATACTTTGAAACAAAACAGTGTACAGTAGGGCATACTTTAAAAATACTATTTAGGATTTCAGTTCACAATGTCTGAGTCCTGACTCTGATCGAACACACCCATTTGTAAATCCAGTATTTCATACTGTCTCATGAACAGAGTCCAACAGAGCATTATGTGGACCAAATCTTTTTCACGTAGCTTTGAGATCTCTCAGAATGCTGCAGCAGTTGTGAAAGAGAACGAGCCTTCGGGAAAGAATGTGGGGCGGCTAGAGATAAAGGCGTAGAGAAGAGACATAATAACGCTGTGTGGCGGGCAAGGGGAAGAGGAGGCGGAGGAGATTCCAAACAGATAGAGCAGTGGACTACAAATAGAGCAGTGGACTACAGATTACAGACAGAGCAGTGGACCACAGATAGAGTAGTGGACTACAGATTACAGATAGAGCAGTGGACCACAGACTACAGATATAGTGGACCACAGATAGAGTAGTGGACTACAGATTAGAGATAGAGCAGTGGACTACAGACTACAGATAGAGTAGTGGATTACAGATAGAGCAGTGGACTACAGATTACAGATAGAGCAGTGGACCACAGACTACAGATATAGTGGACCACAGATAGAGTAGTGGACTACAGATAGAGTAGTGGACTACAGATTAGAGATAGAGCAGTGGACTACAGACTACAGATAGAGTAGTGGACTACAGATTAGAGATAGAGCAGTGGACTACAGACTACAGATAGAGTAGTGGATTACAGATAGAGCAGTGGACAGATAGAGTAGTGGACTACAGATAGAGTAGTGGACTACAGATAGAGTAGGGGATTACAGATAGAGCAGTGGACTACAGACTACAGATAGAGCAGTAGACTATAGCTAGCACTGGGAGCTCAAGGTATTTACAGTCTTTCTCTACACTGAAGAAAAACACAAGAATTCTCCTTTATTGGACAACACGGAGGGGGTCTTCACACTGTGACATTCCCCCATCCCCCCCACCTCTCTCCACATCTGTATACGTCTGTGGATTTATCTGTGCATCTTTTTTTATTCAAATGACTAGGCAAAGCTGACCACAGAATATATGGTTTGTCAACCTCTGCTTGCAACATCTCCCTCCATCATTGCTTGGTAAAAAAAAAAAAAAAGAGGAAGCGATTCTTAACTTACCTTCCTACATAAACTACAGGGTTAACCCTAACCAAACACGAACATGCATTTTCATATGAAGATGAAACTGTGAACAAGTTAATATAAACTCATGGTCTAGGTTTTTAGCATTGACCATGATTTTATATTAACTTGTCCACAGTTCAGTACAGGGACACATTTCTCAATCTCGACATCCCAACTACAGCTAAGGCAGTGGCACCTGTACAGCTCTGAGTTGTTTTATGTTGAAGATGGCAGCTATGAAGTAGGTGAGAGAGCTACAGGATGCTCTACTCTATCTTTAACTAAGTGATACTACTATCTAGAGATAAGGTGAGATGACTTGTGGTTGTGGGTATAGCACAACATGATATGAATATGAATTCAAATGTGAAAGATTGAATGAGCCTGATAATAATACTTCAGTTTCACTCCAGTCCTTGTACGAAAGATAGATACATTTGTCCGTTCAACCTGCCTGTACTGTGGAAGTTGGGATGTTGATAGTAAAAACATAGTGCAGTAAGGGTTGCTACAGATGTAGCAGTTGAGCATTGTTAGCATGTTGTCGTTCGAGGAGGATGTAAAGCTCAATGCTGCTAGAGCGTTCTCTCTCATTTCCTCCTCTAGGGTGACGGTGGATCCATTCTCCCCACTCAGCCCCGGGGAAAACTCCAGCACTCCAACTGGCACAGACTCCTTACCGCCCCTCTCTCCTGGGGCTCCGGCACCCAGACCTCCCCCCTCTCCCCTCCACCGCACCTCCACCTCCACCCCTGTCCCCAAATCCCCCTTGTCCCCTCCCGCACCCTCCTCCTCTTCTTCTACCCCCTCTAAACCCTCCGATGCTCCTCACAAGCCGCCCGCGCCGGCCATCCCCCGGCCGGCGGGGCATCAGCTCTCGAAGCCATTCACCCCTCCGCTCCCGGCTCACCTGCCGTCCGCCCTGCCCAAACCTCCGTCTGCCGCACCCCAGCCCAGGCCACCTCTGCCTCACGGGGCCAAAGTCTCGTCCCCACCACTCCCCAGGCCCCCTCTACCCTCTGTCTTCAGACTCCCTGGTGGAGGGACCTCAGCCCAGCCAGTGAGCTCGCCTCCTGCCTCCGGCTCTTCCGGTCCTGCATCCAGCGGTGCTGGAGGTGCCTCCACCTCTGCCTACACCTCTGCCTCCACCTCGGCTGCTGCCTCTGGGCTCCCCCTCTTCCCCTCCATCAGTGTCCTGGAGAGGCTCATCAAGACGTGTCCAGTGTGGCTCCAGTTGGGAGTGACTAAGGAGAGGGCCACCAACATCCTCAATAAGGAGTCTCCCAGGGTGAGCTCAGGTGTACACGCACACACACAAACTCTCTCTCTGTCTCTCTGACTCTCTCACTCTCTCTCTTTCCCTCTCTCTCTCTTTTTCATTCCAGTACACACACACACACACACACACACACACACACACATACAGAAACACTGTCTTTCTCTTTCTCATGCATGCATGCACACATGCACAAGCACACAACACACATGCATGCACACTTATACACATTTGCATATATGCATCAGTGAATTCTTTCAGATATCCTCAGGCCCAAGCATCACTGATCACCAGCTATTCGTTGACACATACCTGTAAGCAAATTAGACCCACATGGAAATATGGAAATCTATCTGTGGAAATACTACATATTAAATATGACATGAGCTTGAATTTCCCCTTGGGGGTCAATAAAGTATCTATCTATCTATCTATCTATCTATCTATCTATCTATCTATCTATCTATCTATCTATCTATCTATCTATCTCACATGTAAAAATCTAGGATACATATGGTTTGTTCTGTTCCACATCAGATATTTCTGGTAAGGAAGGATCCCAGTCTGAAGGCACTGGTGCTTGCAGTGCGGCTTCCTGACCAGGATGGGGCGCCACAGATCCAGGAGCTGGTTGTGAAAGAGGAGAAATCACGTAAGTTTGGGGATATTCTCTGTCTCTCTCACCCTCTCTCTTTCTCTGTGTAAACATGTACAGACCCGCACACATGATGTGAGCACGCACACACACACACACACACACACACACACACACACACACACACACACACACACACACACACACACACACACACACACACGACTTGCAGAAGCTGTCAGAGCGAGAGAGCAGAGCAACCACAGTCTTCCTGCCCTGTCCCCTCTTAATATTATGTCCCCTTTAAATATAGATACTGAGTTCTCTTTAGCTTTGTGTGTGTGTGTGTGTGTGTGTGTGTGTGTGTGTGTGTGTGAACTGTGTACTTACTTATAGTTTTCTAATTTTTCTCATTTGCTTTAATACATAAAACTATTAAATGGGTATGCACAATATTATCAGTACAACATCAGTATCGGCAGATACCAGCATGAGAATTATATCCTTATTGGCAGATATGAACATTTTTGCACACATGCCTGGCAATCGGCAAGTCACTATCCGCACAGCCTATTTGGGTTTCAGAGCATCCAAATCTGTTCAAATAGGATGAGATATACATATTTATTTGAAAATGTCATATGTCCAATTGCAAATTTTACAACTACACTCTGTTGCAATGATTTCCATATTCATGAGTGAATGTCCTTTTTTTAAGTTTACATTTAGGATAGAGTGAATGAGAGTGAAAGTAATATTGTGCATCCCTACTATTAGAGATAAAACATAAATGGCAGATTTCACATTAACACACACACACACACACAGACATGTACACGCACACACACGCACACACGCACACACACACACACACACACACAGACATGTATACACACACACACACACACACACACACACACACACAGACACACACACACCTACACACAGAGAGACATGTATACACACACACACACACACCTACACACAGAGAGACATGTATACACACACACACACACACACACACACACACACACACACACCTACACACAGAGAGACATGTATACACACACACACACACACACACACACACACACACACACACACAGAGCCCCCACCGCCACCTAGCATTTTTGCTGAATGTCACACACCATGTTTTACCCCCAGAAGAAGATGTTGCAGGGCGTTTATGGTGTCGGTTTTTCTGATAATGCACATGTGTTAATTTTGAGACGTATAAGTATGTATAGTCTTTTGATCCCGTGAGGGAAATTTGGTCTCTGCATTTATCCCAATCCGTGAATTAGTGAAACACACTCAGCACACAGTGAACACACAGTGAGGTGAAGCACACACTAATCCCTGCGCAGTGAGCTGCCTGCAACAACAGCGGCGCTCGGGGAGCAGTGAGGGGTTAGGTGCCTTGCTCAAGGGCACTTCAGCCGTGCCTACTGGTCGGGGTTCGAACCAGCGAACCCTCCGGTTACAAGTCCGAAGCGCTAACCAGTAGGCCACGGCTGTGTGTGTGCACGCATGTGTGTATGTCTGTGTGTGTGTGTGCGCACGTGTGTCTGTCTGTGTGTGTGTGTGTGTGTGTGTGTGTGTGTGTGTGTGTGTGTGTGTGTGTGTGTGTGTGTGTGTGTGTGTGTGGGTGGGTGGGTGTGTCTGTCTGTCTGTGTGTGTCTGACATGCATAGCAGCCCTGCAAGCAGCCTTATCACACCTGTGTCACTGTGGTCTGGGGTGGAAAGATGCACAAGTCAAAGATGTACACTGATGCTTGTGCAGCCCCCATCATTCTCTCTTCACATAACAGTATGTCTTCCCTCTTTTTTGCATGCAGTGATCTACCTGGAGGGCTCTGTCCTTGTGTTTGACAACATTTTCAAGCTCATCGCCTTTTACTGTGTGAGCCGGTAAGCTGGAGAACCTTTATTATAGAGCACCTCTGACTCTCTCTCTGTCTCTCTCTCTCTCTCTCTCTCTCTCTCTCACACACACACACACCACCCCCACACACACACACACAGCAATACACAAGTGTCTAAATACATACAAAATTGTTAATGAAATTGATTTGTGCATAATGAAACAATGATGATAACCAGCTATTTAATGCATGCCAATAGAAATTGAGACTGGGTTTTGCACATATGAGAGATTCCATATGAGATTCCACAATTCACTTTAAAGGCTGTTGTATGGCTCAGATAACTGTCACTTTAATGTCATGTCTTATGTCTTACTATTTTAGAGACATTCTTCCATTCACCCTAAGATTACCACAGGTTATCATTCAAGCAACCAAGTATGAAGATATGGAAATTATGTCCACTCTAGGCTTGGGTAAGGATGCAATGACTATACGATCAGTGTGTGTGTGTGTGTGTGTGTGTGTGTGTGTGTGTGTGTGTGTGTGAAAGAGAGAGAGAGAGAGAGAGAGAGAGAGAGAGAGAGAGAGAGAGAGAGAGAGAGAGAGCATACACATTTCTAAGTATTGTAGGCTAAAATATGTATTGAATTTGTCTTAAGGGCATCTGGAGAATGTACCATACAAAACCCCATTGTTTGTATTGGATGGAGTGGTCGTGTATGACTCTTATTTAGGGGTCCAAACAGATGGGCTGCTGGAGCACAATGTCTTTATATGGGAACCCCATAGTTCTTTTGACACTGGTGACTTTGTGATTATGAACTAACTTCAATGGTCAGTTCTATTTGATGGATATATTGGTGTTTTAACAGAATGGTTCTCCCGTTGCTGACTTTGTTGCAGCTGATTATCAGAATTCAAATGTAGGCTATTTATATATATATATATGTATATATATATATATATATATATATATATAGCACAGCCGTAGAAGAGCTAAATAAATCACAGTGACCATTTTAGTCTTAAAATCGAACAAATCTGACTTCCTATCTTTAGCTGAAAATGATCCTCCTCAGAACTGTTTGCATTGCTTTTTAGATAGTGTCTGTCATTATGTATTTAATATGTTTAGTTATTTTTTCATACAGTATCTGAATCTGAATCAGTTAACAAGTTCAAACTTTCATTTGAGAGCAAAATTATGTTATTTGGTGAGTTTTGAGCAAGAAAAGCTAAGGGGCAAGCTAGCACGTCAGAAAACGAATGCTATTTTATACCACTGACAGTGCTCAAAATATAATTATACTGCACAGCATGGCAAAACGATCAAACGTGCCCACTGATTGGCTCATTCACTCCCTCACTCTGCACCTCAAGCTGGTGTGTGGTGAGCGTTCTGGCACATAATGGCTGCTGTGCATCACCCAGGTGGGTGCTACACATTGGTGGTGGTTAGTGAGGTCCCCCTTCTCTGTAAAGCGTTTTGAGTGTCGAGAAAAGCGCTATATAAATGTAACATTTTGTTGTTGTGTTGTGTTGTTGATTTGACACTACCAGAACACAAATTCAGGCCATTTATTTATTCAAGCAAGTTATTTATTATAACCTCTCTGTAAACTTTCACAGTTTACTATACTTCCCTTTGTCTGTGACACTTACCACACTACCACAGTAGTGTAATTATATTTTGAGCATTGTCATTAGTATAAAATAGCTTTTGTTTTTTTTGATGTGCTAGCCCTTGTGCCTTTAATGCCTAGACAATGGTGGGCATTCATTTGAAATACCCAGTTGTTAGCTTTTCATTATGAAAAATAGTTTGACAAAATAGGAAACATGAACCCAGTCAGCTTGAGCTATTTTAGTGCTTTACACAATGGTGATATGGTTTAAATATTACACATCGTTAAGCTGATTTACTGGAAGCTCCCGCGACCCACCAATTTTGTAATAGAAACAGAAACTTCACACTTGTTCTGAGAAATGACCACAACTGATTCAATCCCAAAGATAATGTAAAATCCTGGTGATCAGATTGTCACTTCATTGCACAATAAGCCAGACCCTTAATCACACCTAACCATAAGTAGAGTAGCCTATTTATACTAATGGAAACACAAGGACTGAGAGGACCGCGTGAAAGCAGGTTCCTGGACAAGTTCCCGCCTCCTAGGTTTTACCCCGAACCCTCGTTATGGAAAGGGGCCTTATGTGTGTTCCAAGAACGCCATTTATCTGATGAGTCAGAGAAAATGTCTTTTTGTAGATGACGTGGGAATGACCTGCACGCTATTTTTCATTCCCCTTTTTCAGAGATCATGTGAGTTTTCAGTCAACTAGCGCATTGGGCCAAAAAGGCATGAAGACCTTTACCTCGCTCGAAGCTTGAGTATTTAACCTTTCTGCTAAATGCTTGGCCCCCGTGCTTTTACTGCAATTTATGGCCGAGCGACTAGCATTTACCATTGACACCACTGACTCTGTAAAGAGTCTTTTACTTTATTCATATCTGTTTGTGAATTGCACCAGTACTTCAGGTTACAAAGATTTTTACCCAATTGCCTGATTTAGTCCTCCATGGCAACATCGCAAGAAGACGGCCTCTGTAGTCTAAGCTACATTAATCTGGTTGCTATGGTGGTTGCTAGGGTCACACTTTCTACTGTTCCGCACATAGATTATGGTTCCAAAGGTGCCATTTCTTCCTCCTCTGTTGGCCTGAAATGTGAAGCAGATACTGATTCTGTTGATTACTGACACAGTGACACTTCTGATTGTGGTTTTGCGGGTTTGCTCAAATATCTGCACTCTGGGTTTTTATTAGCCTACCTAATAATAAGCATCACACATTCAATATCAATATCAACTCAATATCAATGCAATGTTACTAATATCATAATATAAATTACTGTTACTGGCAAGACTATTCCTTGATATCTTTATTTGAATGCCAATGGTAAATGGTAAACTGGATTGCAGTAGAGCTTTTCCACTCTGAGCACTCAAAGCGCTTTACAGTCACCCTTTCACACACACACACACACACACACACACACACACACACACACACCGATGTTGTGGGTGGAGTTTCCGTCAACATAGAATGGCACATGGCCATCAAAACAACTTTTCATGAGTTCCCAGTTTAAATAAGTTTGTTTTCCATGTCAGATCGGGTTGAATTTTCTTTGAAAAAAAAAGCAAAAAAACAATCCCTGTGACATTATGTGTAAGTCAGATGTCTGTAATGCAGTCAGTTACTATTGCCTACTTATGTCACAATATATGTAGTGCTGCAGCCAAAACAACTTGGGCAACTACTGAGAGAGAACATAGATTGTGTCATCTGTGAAGAAAATTGATTTACTTGATGACCTGGTTTGATTTTTGCGGGAAATGCACATATACCTTTTTGTGTGTCTGTGTGCATGTTTTTTTTTCCATGCAAGATTATTTCGGTATATGCTTTTGCATTATTGTGTTTGTGCCCGTGTTTTGTGTTTTTTCATAGATGTGTTTCTGTAAGGAAGAGTAGCAGTTCCTTTTTTTGAGCATGTGGCTGTGTGTGTGTGTGTGCATGCGTGGGTGTGCGTCTGTGGTAAAGTCATACTGTAGTGTATGCATGACTATTTTGATAGTGGTTAATGTTATTATTTGAATAAGGTTAAATGCTTTATCTGATGGTTGATCGGCGTCTCTGTGTGTGTGTATGTTTTATACTACGATACAGAGTTTTGGGGCTCTTCTCTGAACAGCCGCTTAGAGGACAGCACGAAGAGCTCTGGCGGGGATCATGGCAGCTCCTGCGAGATCCAGCTATCCGCCGGTGGTGACCGCCTCTGGTACATCAACCCCGTCTTCGTGGATGACCACTGCAACTCCGTCTCCCTCACCCCCACCCAGCCTGTCATCAGGAGCCAAAGTCTCACCACCAACCCCAGCTCAGGCACCTCAGCCTTGGGGCCCAAGTACAAGCGGCCCCCTCCTCTCCCACCGCGGCCCCTGGGTACCGGCGAGGGCCCCTCGGTGCCGGTGAAGCCCTCGCCGGCGGCAACGCGGGGAACGGAGACGTCATCGTCAGAGCTGGCGGCGTCCGCCCACGCAAAGGGCCTTCCCGGTTTGAAAACCTCAAGCCCTGTAACAGCAGCAGCAGCAACAGCGCCGCGGACGCAACAAGCGCGTGTGAATGAGGAAGGAAGTGGTGAGCGCGAGAGCGCTGCAGCTAAAGGGGGAGCCGAGAGAGAGGAGCCGTCATCCAAGCAGCAGCAGCAGCATCAGACGCACGCCGCACACACACCGCCAGGCGGGATCCCTCAGCCGGCAGCTGCGCAGAGGAAAGACAGCGGCAAGGGGAAGAGACCCCTGCTGAGCCGGCCGCCCTCCTTACGGGTGCCCCCCATCCCCCGCCGCAGGCCCTCGGAGAGGCAGACGAGCGACGACGCGTCGAGTCAGACGACCGCGGCCAGCCAGGAAGCTCCCGCGGCCGCCACGGTCAACGCCAGGGAAGAGGAAGGGGCCACCAGCGTGGTGGTGCCCGTGGGCACGCTCATCTGCCTGGACGGCGCGGACATGGAGAATCAGGCAGACAAGCCGACGGAGGCGGTGACCTCCAGCATGGACGGCACAGCCGCTTCGCCGGAGTTCCAGTCGGCAGAGAACTTGGAAGTGGACACTGTTGTTGCTCTGTCCTCCGCTCCTCTCTCCCCTGCCAAGAAGCGCGGACCTCCGGTGCCTCCCCCGCGCCGGAAGAGGCCCTCCACGGTCGAGTCCAGCCAGGCGCAGAGCCTCTCCGCGGACCCGCCTCTGCCCCCGTCCTCCCCCGAGTTCAGCTCCCTGCCGCCCCCGCAGGGCTCCAGCACCACCCCGCAGTCCACCCGCCGCTCGCTCTCCGTGGACCCCAAGCTGGGCGACGTGTCCATCTACTCCCCAGACGCCGCCGCCGGGAGCTTCCCCCAGCACCCGGACAACGACTCGTACTCCACCAGCAGCGCCGAGGACGAGTCCGACGCCACGGCAGGGGCATCGGCCGCCGCGGCCGCCAACGCCGGCAGCAACCATACGTGCGGAGGTGGCGGCGGCGGCGGTGGTGGTGGTGGCCACGCGGTGATCAAGCGGACGCCCACCATCATGCTTGACCGCGCCAAGCAGCGCCTGAGCATGGTGAACTTCAGCAGCGTGTTCACGGGCATCATGAGCACCGAGCAGAAGCTGCAGAAGCGCGTGGTGGAGCTCTCGCGCGACGCCGGCTCCTACTTCGGCCTCCTGGTGCGCGACCACCGAACCTTCACGCTGGACACGCTCCGCAAGCACACGTCCAGCACCGAGATGCTGCAGGAGATACGGCAGATGATGACGCAGCTCAAGAGCTACCTGATCCAGAGCTCCGAGATCCAGAACCTGCAGGAGCCCAACATCTTCTCCGACGAGAAGCTGGGTAAGTGGACGGAGATGGGGGTAGTGAGGGTCAATCAAGAGAGTGATAGTAAAACAAGTACATAGATAGAACAAGTAGTGAAAGTGAATGAGATATTGAGTAACTGACAATTATCCACTGTTGGAATGTAGCTGAATACATGTATACAATACATGTATTGTAAAATACAAAATATGAGTAACTGTATAGTGACGAGTGATGAGTGACTTACTGTTATAACATGTAAGCCATGTTCTTTTTTTTAAACTCAAATTCAAAGATTTTTTAACCACACCATTTACAGTAGCCTCTCCGGTGGTTCCTTTCTCTTTGCCTCTCTGAAATATCGATAGCCTAAATGTCAAACCTCTCAGGGAATGTAGAATGTAAAATTAGTTTTGTTGTAGGCAAATAGAGCCTATCTCCAGCCAGCATGATTTAGGCCAGTATACAGTAGGTTATTGTTTCTTGACTGGGTGTTCTGCAAAAAGACATGTTCATTACAAAGAATCTGAGTATACTTTGTTTGGTAGCCTTTGAGCCTATAGCCTACAGACAAAGCAGCTCTGTTTTGTCTTTGACATAATGGCATTAAGTGTTTCATAGCACATAGGTTTATATATCAATCAATCCTCACTGTAAAGCAGGTTTTGGGTTGTTGTTGACACATGGGTCTTACAAGTTTACATAACCTTTCATAACTGTTTCATCCACTGCTAATAAAATATAACACAATGCTGATGTAATCCAGACATTCAAAATACATTCAAAATACATTACAGTACTCACTTTGAGTAATCTATCGGAATACGATACAAAATACATTTTAATGCATGTATTCTGTAATCCGTATTGGAATACATTTTAAAATTAACCTTCCCAACACTGCAATTATCAAGTAGGCTATATTGAGTGACTGAATAACTCCATAGATGGAATAATTGTATGTAGAAGTGAGTAGGTGAGCAGTACAATAATAGTAATATGAAGGAGTAAAGCTGACCTCAGTGGCAGACATGCAAACCTCTAATTGACTAGCTTTTTAGTGTCAGTGCTTTATCTTCCTGTTGACTTCCCTTAAAAAAAAACAGTGATTTACTCTATACAGTATACTGAAGTATATGCTAACGTGGTGTTAAAATATTTTTAAGCACATAGAAGGTAACAAATGTGCTATTTTGGAAAAACTTAAAAAAAAAAAGAATAATAATAGTTTCTATTGAACTATTCAAACTATTGCAACTCCATCACAATTAAGTGTGCTGTACATGATTTTAAAAAATAATTTCTGAAATGTTTATGAGGTTTTTAAGTATATTTTTTGGGGCTTTTTATGGCTTTAATGACAGGACAGTGGAGAATGACAGGAAGTGAGTGGGAGAGAGAGTCGGGTGGGATCTGTAAAGGACTACGGGGCGGGAATCGAACCCGGGTCACCGGCGTACGGTGCAGGTGCCCCAGCCAGTTACGCCACAGCTGGTGCTATATTTTTTAAATTTTAAGGTGCAGTCCATGATTATGGCCAAAGGTTGTTGATATTTGATATTTGATCTTAACAGTCAATCAACAGATTTTTTATGGTTCGGTCCAAGCCATTTTAAACATACTTTTTAATTTTGTTATCAAGGGCATAGTATTGAAGACTCAAAAACATACAAAGGCATGATAGTTTATATTAATTATCATGTAAATTATCAATGATCAACAATGACACACACTACATTACATTTAGCAGACACTTCTTGACCAAAGTGACTTACGTATGTCAGCTATATTACAAGGGATCACATTGTCCCCGGAGCAACTTGGGGTTAAGTGTCTTGCTCAAGGGCACAACGGTGGAAGCCGGGAATTGAACCGACAACTTTCAGGCTACTGCACGCTAGCCCAGCTCCTTACCACTACACCACACACACACACACACACACACACACACACACACACACACACACACACACACACACACACACACACACACACACACACACACACACACACACACACACACACACACACACACACACACACACACACACACACACACACACACACACACACACACACACACACACACACACACACACACACACACACACACACACACATCTCATAGTCAGACTTATTTGTATTCTCAAGCTTCAATGAGGACGTGCATATCATAAAGCAAAACACTTATTAATACATTTTTGGGATGTCCAAGTTGGAGAGTTCTACTAGTGTGTATCTTACTTACTCACTCATTTGAGGCCATAGCCACTCTGCACATTGCATATGCACTCACGAAGACAGACGTGCAAAGCCCTATCTGGAGATGACCACACTGGGGTGGAAACCAAAGCCTGCTGTCATGTGCACTCTACACAAATACCCAAAGGCCTGTTATTAACCAGAGGACTCTGCTGCAAAGAGGAACACTCAGATACATTTATTTTTGTTTTGCAGATCTGAAAACAGACATTTGAAGGTGTTGACAATGTTCTTTTTCATATTGCTGGTTTTGAATTTGGATTATATGTTGCTTTGCTATTTGATTTTCATCCCATATATGTTTATGTTTATAGTTCTTTGCAGATGCTTTTGTCCAAAGCGACTTACAATGACATCAATAAAGATTACATTAGCATTAAATTTAACAGAGTAATAGCAATACTTATAAACATATACAAACCACAACTCTGTAAGAATTAGTTAGATACAAGGTAAACAGATGAGTCTTTTTTTAGACACTTTTTCAAGATCCCAAAACTATTGATAGAATGAAGAGCAGATAGATCAATCTTTCCAAGAATGATGAATCACAGAATTAAACAGTCTTCACTGGGACTGTTGATGGAAGCCCAACAGAGCAGAGGCTCAACAGAGGATCACAGTGGCCATGAGGGGACGTAGGGCTGGGTCATGGAATTAAGATAGCAAGGTGCAGATCCATTAAGTGCCCTACAGGTCAGAGTGAGGAATTTCAGTTAGTATATAATATATAATATAGTAACACTAATGGCCAAAAGCTCTGTTCATGTACTAACTCAGACAAGAAATGTGTGCGTCTCTTATTCTGTACGTGTCATATAAGCCATGGATGGATTTCTCTGTGTGTGTGTGTGTGTGTGTGTGTGTGTGTGTGTGTGTGTGTTTGTGTGTCTGTCTGTCTCTCTATAAAAAAAGGCATAATTCTGACTCTTTTAGTCTAACTGTGTTTGGTTCTCATGTTCCAGAGTTGATCATCGAGGCGGCCCTGTGCAAGAGCGTTCTGAAGCCCATCCGTGAGTCCATCTACTCCAGCCTGCGGGACATCCACACGCGCAACGGCACCCTGAAGCGCCTGCGGGAGAACCAGCAGGTGGTGCTGGCCACCACCACCACCGACCTGGGCGTGACCACCTCCGTGCCTGAGACGCCCATCATGGAGAAGATCGCGCAAAAGCTGAGCCGCCAGCACCTGGACTACTCTCCGCAGAAGAAGATTGATGCGCTGCTCAAGACCTGCAAGATGATCTATGAATCCATGTCCGTGGGCAGCGCCGGTGAGTTAGCTCTCCCGACTCAAGAGGAGAGGGGAGGAGATGTCCGGAAGAGAATATTAAAATTCTGAGGGGCATGAACATGGGGGCTCATGAGCATGCCCCCAGAGTGTACCACTGTAGCTGCCTGGTAGCTCTAGCTGTTGGCTGCAGCAACTCAAGCTAGGTAGAATCGATTGTTCTCAGGGTTTTTTTCGTACCGACAGTACTCAGTGACCTTGAGAAACAGAGATCTTTGTGAAAAATCACTGGAATTCTCCTTTAAAGCGGAACTATGCAGGTTTTTTAGCTTAATTTACCTTAACTTAATTGCTTCAGAGTCATTGGGGGCCTAGCAGCGAAGCTGCGAAGGCACCCATTGAGTTACTAGCTTTTCCTATTATTACACTTCCGCCATTGGAGTCTATGGCAGCCCATAGACCGCATGGCTTAAAAAGTGCGGAAATTTGGCAGAAAGTTTCGGGACACTCCACTGACCACTTACGCTCATTTACGGATCTCTAAACCCAGCCGTCTAGCACCACCAACGGGTCAAAATTTGGCCGAAAATAGAACCGCTGGGTCTAAAGTTATGAAATTCGGCGCACTGATTCAGAACCGTCCCATGATCACTCTCACCAATTTACAGAACTCTATGCCCAACACTCTAGCGCCACTAATGGGTCAAACCTGGATTGCATTCACGCATGTGACCATTGAACGGTGGGTCCGATTTTCACAAATCAGGCACTGTTGTAATCCCTGGACCGACCTGAGTTCAATGACTCCTATTACGTCACTTTCCGCCATATTGGACCTCCGCCATATTGGATTTAGTCTAAACTCTACGAAAAGTTTCAGCGAGCCGCACAAACGATACTTGTCAGATTTTTTAATTTCATTTTTGTTTGCCCGTGACAGCCAATCAAATATGGCAATGAAGCCACCAAACAGGAAGTGGGCTAACATCTCGGCTATGCTTTAATGTATGAAGTCCAAACTTGGTACAGGGACTTGGTATCTGATTGTGAGGACGCACTACAAAATTGGCATTATGTGGCCTCTATAGGGGGCGCTGTAATACAGGAAGTGAGCTTGTATCTCAGCAACGCTTTGGTGTACAAAGTCCAAACTTGGTATAAGGACCTGTTACCTGAATGTGAGGACACCCAAGGACATTGGTGTATTTTGGCCTCTAGGGGCGCTGTAACAAAGTAAATAAGCTTATTTCTCAGCCGTTCTTTATCTAATTGCCATCAAACTTGCTGTGAGTGCTTGCTCATGCCATGGCAACGCCATTCCTGCTATAGCGCACTGCTAGGCCCCCGCATTGCTGCTTGCAGATATATTTGGAATTGTTTTCCGATTTTCCGAGTTGAATGGTGGCCGTCACGCTTCCCCCTAGTGTCTGTGAGTGGAAAAAACAGCCTTGCAACTTTGGTCCAGTGGGCCGTCGGCCTCAGAGACCGAAAGTCTAAAATTGCTTTACAACACTACAAACATACACGCCAGGCACGGGCTAGAACAAGGTAGCAGTGGAGTTT
Source organism: Alosa alosa (assembly GCF_017589495.1). Classification (NCBI taxonomy): domain Eukaryota; kingdom Metazoa; phylum Chordata; class Actinopteri; order Clupeiformes; family Clupeidae; genus Alosa; species Alosa alosa. The sequence continues at coordinate 15,474,793 of NC_063207.1, read as the reverse complement.
CTCAGATATCCTTTATGCAGAGCCGGCGAAAAGAAGCAGAAAGCGAGTAAACCGATGTCGGAGGAACAGGGACGGAGAAAACGGCAGGAAACGACTGACCGAGCGAGGTGTGCCGTAAAATGTATACTCTGAAGCTGTAGGGGGAGCTCTGCAGAGAACTGTGAGCAAAAAGTGAGAAAACAGCAAAGAAATTCCCAAAACTGCATGGGGACCATTTAATGAAGAGGAGAGAGTAGAGAAGAGAGGAGGGTTTCTCAAGCTAAGGAGGTTTTAAGGAGAGAGTGGGTAGAGGAGAGCAGAGGAGTGTAGAGAAGAGAAGTTGGAATTGAATCCCTCTCTGAAGGGAAGAGGAACGGAGGTTAAGAGGACATTGGTGCAAGAGGAGAGGAGAGTTACTCCAACTATGAAGGTTTTAAGGAGAGAAGTGAAAGAGAGGGGTAGGAGAGAAGATAAGAGTGTAGAGAAGATAAGGTGGAGTAAAGTGGAGAAGAGGAGACTACAGAAGTGGTTCTCCAACTGATTTAAAAAGAAAACACGAAGGAATGTTTGGAGTGAGAGATAAGAGAAGGCTGATGAAAAGGCCAAGGCCAGACAGGCTCTCTGCGTGTGAACTCCGCTGACGGAAGGCTTGGGAGCTGCAACTGATTCCAGACATATTTACTCAAGTAGCATGAACTTGTGTCATGATGATGCAGACCAGCACGTAAGAGGTGCCCAAGGTTAATGTTGTGTTGTCCATTGGAGATCAAGGCAACATAACTGGATGCAACAGATGTATTTGTCAGTGAGTGTCAGTTCTGTCATGTTTATGTTATTTCACAGATACAGGTTTGGTTTTCTCATTATTACAAGCCTGAAGAACCAGTGAAGATGTGTGGATGTCTCTCATTTTCAGAGAGCCTTGACCGGTTGACACATCATTCAGTATTCATGTCAAAGGTTGGGTTTTGATATGTGTTCAAGTGATTGTGTCTGAGCAAACTACATGTGGTGCAGTTTGAGAGAGAGAGAGAGAGACTTCCTCTCTATTCTGATGTCAAGCATCCTTTCATACTTGGTGTGAATCCACAACAGAGAGTGAAACCTTGCGTGTCTATTTCATAGGTTTGTTTTCAGAAATCTTGACACCTTAGCTTAGGGTTAGCGTGTAACCATGATGAGACTATATAGACGGACTATTTAGGGTCAGACCAGGACAGTCATTTAATACTACGGTGTCATTTCCAAAATGCTTGTTTGTAAGTGCATGGTTGGCTCATGATGCAGTTTAAAGTGGGCTTGTAGTCAGTGACAATAGTATGGTAAGGTGAGTGGATTTGAGTAACTGGGCTCCATAAAACTTTTCAGATTTTCTTATAGATCTGTGTTGGTGTCTAACGGTCGAGCTCATTTTTGTAGTCAAATATATTTGTCCAAGAATACTCCTGACACTGAATGAATACAAGGAAATAACCTCTCGGCAATATCCCGAAGACCATATTTCCCTCTAATAACTCTTAACCTTGTTTGACTGTATTGCAATATGTTTTCACACACAAGGGCTTTTACTGAAGCAAGCGTGACACACACACACACACACACACACACACACACACACACACACACACACACACACAGTGACACACACACATACACACACACAATGACACATTGCTCTCACATGATGTCCCCTGTGTGCAAGAGACTATTGCTCCACCCTTTCCTCTACTGCCTAAAATAAGTTAACATCACAGTGATCACCACGGCAATGACAATGAGCACAGGAAGTACAGACAGTTGTTCAGCACCCTTTCCCCCTTGACAAGTTGCTCTTACCTGTTGCAGCAATGCATTTTTCAATGGAAGGCAGTATGACAAGTGATAATACTGAGTTTTGATTTGTGTACGTATGTGTGTGTGTGTGTGTGTTTGTGTAGGTAAGGCCCACGGTGCAGATGACTTCCTGCCAGTGTTGATGTATGTGTTGGCCCGCAGTAACATGAGTGCACTTCTGCTAGATGTAGAGTACATGATGGAACTCATGGACCCTGCTCTACAGCTGGGAGAGGGTGAGAGACCGCCCCACTCTCTCTCTTACTCACTCATTCATTCACTCACTCTCTCTCACTCTCTGTCTCTCTCTCTCTTTCTCTCTCACTCTCTAATTCACTCATTAAATCTGTCTCTCACATATGCTGTCTGTCACACACACACACACACACACACACACACACACACACACACACACACACACACACACACACACACACACACACAGACAGACACACACACACACACACACACACACACACACACACACACTGTGATCCCTGTACACACGAAGACACAGCAGTGCATTAACGTTTCCTGTGCTCTGCAGGCTCATACTACCTGACCACCACGTATGGAGCTCTGGAGCACATCAAGAACTACGACCGGCAGCCGGCCACGCGGCAGCTCAGCCTGGAGGTGCAGGACTCCATCCACCGCTGGGAGCGCAGGCGCACCCTCAACAAGGCCCGCGTATCCCGCTCCTCTGTGCAGGTGAGGCTCCATCTCTTTCACACACTCACAAACACCCACACACACACACACAGCCTGTGGTCCGGATGGATCTCCACTGGGTAGGGTGGGTGTGGGTCTTAATTATTATATTGTGTATTGTGAAGGCATTATGTGTGCAGCTTCAGTCCAAAATTCGTATAGTATTGTATCATATCGTATCGAATCGTATAAAAAACCCCACATCACTACTACTTCTCATTGGAAATAGTTGAAACACAGCCAAAGCCAGCACCAAATGAACAATGTGTCATTATTGGGGACTTATTAAACCTGTACGCCTATGCACACACACGTACACACACTTAACCATTCATGCTAAATAAAGGATCGTAACTCGGTGAGATTTCTTTCAATTAATTGAGCGTACTGGTGGTTCCCGTGGTCATTTGTCGTTGATGGCCTGGTTTAACCTGCGGGCTACTGCTTTATCTTTCTAACACTGCAGCCAGTCAGACTAAACAGTCATTATCACTGCAGGTCCACATTCTTGAGTGCATAGCCTATGTAAATTTAGCTAACCTACTTATTATGCTTTTGGAATACATCCCCACTAATATGATTGATTGATGTGGTATTGTCATGGTTCCAGGACAATTTCCATATTCTAATTTATTTAGTTTACTGTGTTTTTTTTTATCTGTCGACTGTTCTCAATTAGAGGTTTTTTTTTACACAGGCAACTATAATAAAACTGAATATATACTGAAGAATCTATATAAAGAACATTACATTCATGTCTTAATGGTTTGGTGTCAACCAAGGTCCGGGTTCCTTCGCCTTATTTCATTTTACTATAAATGGAAATACATTAATGATGATCAATAAAATGAATGCAAATAAGCTTTAAAGTGGTGCACTCAACATGAAGATGACTTGTCTAAAAATCAATAATCATACCAAATAACCCCCCCCCCCCCAAGTCTTAAAGTGGTGCATTCAACATGAAGATGATTTGTCTAGAAATCAATACCCATACGGAATAAGCCTCTCACTCACACATACATACAGTACATGCCCAGTTGTCCACAAACCCTATGACTAACAGTTCTTTGGTGACTGCTCTCTATTTCTTCCTCTTGGTCATTCTCTCATGGACACACACACACACACACATACACACACACAAACACCACACACACACACACATACACACACACACACACACACACACACACACACACACACACACACACACACACACAGACATACACTCTTACAACCAGATAATTAGGGTAGATGCTGTCATCATCTACTGCCTTTGCGGTGGCCTCTCAGACTTTGTTTAATGTTCATGTCCTGTTAAACAAAAGGCACATCGTGACTAGACAGCATCCATTGTTTACAGAGGTATCATTAACATAATCTCACTTCCTGTTTTTAGACTGTCACCACACTTTTTTCAGCTCATTGCTTTAGTTGATATCATCAGTACACATTAATGTCAGATATTATTTCAACTAATGGTCCAATGTGTGTGTGTGTGTGTGTGTGTGTGTGTGTGTGTGTGTGTGTGTGTGTGTGTGTGTGTGTGTGTGTGTGTGTGCGTGTGTGCGTGCATGTGTGAGTGTGTGTGTGTGCGCGCATTTCATATTTGAAAATGTGCAAAACTTTTTGGACCAACGTGAAGAGAATGGCCATGGCGCTGAAATAAATTACATTTAAAAGGATGCAGGTGTCTCTCTAGCCCTGACAGAGGAAGAGTTCTCAATTCAGAGCCCAAATTATTCTGGCACTGGGTGACTGGGATCTAGCTTTTAACATCATGTTAATTATTTAATTGTTATGCTGACTGTTGATTTCAACACATCCTGTGAGTGAAGTGCACTTCCCATCTGAAACTAACCAGCCAACCGCCCATCCAAATTCCACTCCTGTGACTCATTTCTCTCTCTCTCTCTCTCTCTCTCTCTCTCTCTCTCTCTCTCTCTCTCCCAGGACTTCATCAATGTGTCCCTGCTGGAGGCCGGCGCCAACACCAAGACGCTGGGTGTTCGACCAGCCACTAGCGCCCAGGAGCTGTGCGCCCAGTGTGCCGAGAAGTTCGAGGTGCTGGACCCCAACATGTACTGCCTGAGCGTGCTGGTGGACGGCGCCTATAAGGCGCTGGCACCCAACGAGAAACCACTGGAGGTCAAGTCCGCGCTGCACCACAGCGAGCCCAGGAAGGAGTACTACTTTGTCTACCGGCGGGGCCGCTGGCCCGAGACCGAGGCAGACACCGAGAGCACCACCCCTGAGGCAAAGACGGAGGAGAAGGAGGAGGAGGAGGAGCAAGGGGAGGAGGAGGAAGTGAAAGAGGTGGAGGAGGTGACGGAGGTGGTGAAGGGGGAGGTGGAGGAGGAGGCCCAGGCAGCCGAGGGTGCCACGGTAGAGGAGGAGGAGGAGAAGGTCCAGACTGAGACCTCCTCCGAACCGATCCCGCAGGAGGAGAGTCTTATTTGATGGAAGTGTGCAGGTGCGCAAGGGAGCTTTCAGGCTGGTGTTTGTGTGTGTTTGTACGGAAGACAATGAGTGTTTGACTGTTTCTTTGTATGTCTGTGGAAGGGCATTGGAATGTGTGTGTGTGTGTGTGTGTGTGTGTGTGTGTGTGTGTGTGTGTGTGTGTGTGTGTGTGCGCGCGCGTGTGCATGTATGTGTGTGTGTTCATGTGTACATTTGCACATATGCAGCACCCTAACATTTTCACGGATATATAAAAGGGGACTAGGGGCGTTGCTGCTTCTTTTGAAAAAAAAAAAACACATCCTTCACTACAATGAAAGCAACGCTCCCTGTCTCACACTCAGTGAACAAAGACTAAAGGACACTTTCTTCCCATTGGACAAATATTATAATCCGGAACCAATCAGCAGTCAAGTCTGCTTCAGCTCACTGGTTATAGTAAGATAAATATCACTGGCCTTTAATGATGACAGAGACGACCTCGGTGAACACGAAACACAGACACACGCAATCTGTGAAATTACCTTTCTCTCCGGTGCTTTCAACACTGGCAGAGAGGTGGAATGAGGAACTAAGAATTCTGCATGTTTGTGTAAAATTGACCAGTCTAAACATGGATCTTACTGTTTACTCAATCCAGGGCAACTGTAAATCTAACACTGTCAGTGACAGATACATGTTCAAAAACCAGACACTCAGTAGTAAATCATTATCCTGTGCCTGAAATCTACCAGCCACCATCATACATGGCCAGCATTGGGGTGGAGGCTGGTGCTTATTTGCCATCTTATCGTTTGCGTTCTGGAGGACCTGACTCTGCAGCTGAGGATGAGGTGAACGTCACACCTATTCATTATGTGCTGCTGGGGAACCACATGCCAGCAATGTAGAGTGCAACAGGAAAGCGATTGCCTTGAGTTTCATGGCACCAGCCGTGACTCACCATCTCAGAGGTCTGTGAGCGACAGTAATCCCTCTGCCACCTTGGAAACAGGAAACTGACTGAATGTTCACATGGGACGTTCTCATCCCATGTTATGGAACTGCAACTTGTGAGTCACACACAGCACAGTGTTCATATGGGCTCCAAGCTGGAATGTGTGTATAATTTTTGTTTATATTGACGGAAACCTGTCTTACATTGAACCCTTTACCTGTAATGGCAAGTTACCTGTTGGGCATGTGGTTTAAGAACAGTTTCTCCATTAGGTGACCATTTAGGCCTGGTCTAATGTGGTCTAATGTGGTCTAATGTGGTCTAAATTTGCCCCAGTTTGTTTTAAGTGAGTGAATGTTACACATTCTTTTACTCCTATGGTAGAGGGTGGCATAGCTCTTGTGTGAGCTTCGTGTGAAGTACTTTTCTGTGACAAACACTTCAGGGCTAAGATATCATTCACCATGACCCATAAGTAAATAGGAGGAGGAGGAGGTAATATGCTTCCAGTGCACACCCCATAATAGTATTCTGCTTCTGTCATTTATTTGCGATCAGTATTATGCATTTGTTTGTTTTCAAAGTGCTGTGATATTTACCTCTGGAAATAAAAAGGGAAGATATACAGTACATTGAAAGGGAACAGTATTATTAAACTCTGAATGTATGAGATATTATGCTATACGTTACCACAGGGCAAGCATCATCAATTCCGCTTTCAGCCTGCAAATTGAAGACCGAGCCCTCCAAAAATATCCAGACTGTAACTGGGACTCATATACTGAAACTACATATGCCCCTAGCCTGGTATAAACAAGTGGAGTTTATTGAGTCGTTAAGTGAGATTTTTGCTGGGATTAGTTCAGAATGCCACTCAAGGGATGAATATATGCTTTATGAGATGTGTCCAGAATCTGACCATAGCGAGACGCTCTGGTATCCCTCAGGATAGTGCCAATGAGTGATCAGAGCTTTCTGTGAAGGTGGTGTCAAAATGTTTCTCTTAAACTATTAATTTGCTCATTAAGCTCTATTTTGGGGAGAGAATATACAAGTACATCACAACAAATAACCATCTGTTCATGTCCCCTGAATGTTTGGGTTTTTCTGAATTGTTGATCTATCATATTCTGAAGCTTTAATGTGTTTGACCATTTTTTGTCTCCCAGCTCATGTCATATTGCAGAGCAATATAATGACATGAAAACGTCAAGGCAAGCTTAACCCTCAGCTCAGGTGGTAGCGACTGGTGCTAGCAATTGTTTTGAAAATATTAAAATGTATATGTTCTGTAAGTTGCTTTGAACTCGGATATTTGCAAAACAAATAAATGGAGATAAATCTAACAAGTGCATTCTCTCCGTGATGTTTATAGATCCCAGTCATTTTTCTGGACTCTTTTTGTCACTGTTATTTATTTGGTTGTAACCAGATCCAATGGGTTAAACACTCCCAAAGGAAAAAATCATCTGAAACACCATACACATTTTCAAGTGTGGCATTTTGTGTTCCTGATGCTCCAGTGTATTGCCGCGTGGGTGGGCTCCTTGAAACCCTTATAAATGATCTAAGCTGTTCAGCACTCATACACCTGCACTGACAAGCCACTTCTACAGGAACACACACACTTCCGCTTCCCATGAAACACAGGAGACTAAAATAGGAGCCTCTGGGAGCCTTGGCGTGGTATGGAGCGGCTTCAAAGAAAGACGGGGGCGTTGTGCTGTGTGTTGTGTTCCACGTGTCAGGGAGTGAGGGAGGGAGGACCAAAGGGTTTCTCTGACATCCACAGTATGCAGCTTTACCTGCGCCTTTATGACGTGGTGTAGAATGACAATACTAGGCATGCTTGTTCTTGATTGGGAGATGTACAGTATGTGCATATCCTATTATATACGGCTTCCTTCCAACATGACATTTTTAAACGTATAGAACAGAATACATAGGCACATCAAACCTGGAAAACACACACATATAATATATACATTAGGGCTGTAACAATTAATCGATTAATTGATTAGTGGTCAACTATTCAATTAAACTCCTACTATTTTGCTTTGCTTAGTCCTCTATGACTAAGTGTGGACAAAACAAGTAATTTGATGAGGTCATAATCTTGGGCTTTGGAAAACACTGGTCTACATTTTATTCATAATTTTATTTATCAAACAACTAATCAACTAATCAAGAAAATAATTCATGGATTAATCAACGAAACGCTATATATAACATTATTAATAAATCATGTTATTTAATTGTGTATTTCCGGTAATACCAATACAATTACAGTTTTGCTGTTTTGACTGAGTAAAGATAAACCAAATAACAATATATATATATATATATATATATATATATATATATATATATTTATATTAAAATACCTTTATAGTATAGTACAGTACAGTTTAAAAAGTGGATTTTGAAGATTTTTCTTTTAACAATACTTCATTCTGCTTTTTGGAGACTAAACCATCGGAGCTAACAAGGAATACATGGAAGTGTATATTTAACCACACACATGTAAAACACGCACCCGCACACACACAGACACACACATACACACACAGACACACACACACACACAGACACACACATACACACACAGACACACACACACAAACACGCACACACATACACCGAGAGACAAAGAGAGAGAGAGAGCTGATCAAGAGAATGTGCCTAAACCTCTTTATAATGTGACCTCATCTCTTCCTGTCCTCTGTTCCAGTCCTTCCAACCTTCTTCCTCTTGGCCCTCCCGTCCTGGATGTTGTCCTAATGAGTGTTAGGACCCGCTGCTTTCTCTCTCCCTCGCTCCATCTTTGTCCTTCTCCCAGTACTGCCACTGTGGTCATTATTTTAAATGAGTACCTGCCAGTTTTAACCACAGTAACAAGGACCTGTGCATGCAGATGAATGTGTTGCTGGATGGTGATGTCAGTCAGCCAACAAAGGCCCATTAGGCCTGTGCCACTTGGGACAGAGCCCTCTGGCAGCTGTAAAGCCTTTCTGACAAAGACTCTTGGACAACCTAGAATACATACATACACACCATTTGATTAACACAAGTACCGGTATTCTGAAATTCTCAGTGCTCTGTTAATTAGGATGACGTTCCATAGAATAACACGTTTGTTTGATAAAACATGGCCAGGGATATGAATTACAGCATTATAAAACCTCTAGTTTTCCAAGGCAAAGCTCTTGCAGAGTTGTTGTGATCCTACTATCCTTTAACATTGTTTTTTTTGTGGAAACAGGAAGCATTTCAAGACACAATTGCTCCTTTCCAACAAAGCACATATGGCCACCAGATTTGAGCCACTGAATTTGAACCAGTTGCATCGAGCCTTTACATGAGATCTGAGGATAAATTTGGGTTCCTTGCGACATTCTTGGAATTCTGTGATAGCATTGTCTTAGATGCAGCAAAATGCAGCTTATGTAACAACCTTTACCTTACAAGGACTATTACATTGCCACCCATTGCCACTTGTTTTTTCTACATATTACAGGCCACAACTAACCTGACGTAGTCATACTCAATTCTAGTCAGAATATGAGTCCGATACTGCTCCATTGGGACGTACAGTAATTATGGGGCATGTTTCAACCGATACAGGGGGGGAATGCCTCTGCACTCAATTGGATAGACCTAACCAATCAGAGCAACAAAATAGCTTACCGTGAGGTGTAGGAAGAAAACACACAAACCATCCTTCTTCTCCTATATCCCCTCCGTTTTTATTAATAATTCTGTTGAACAGTGATATGCTACAAACATGTTAAACAGCTGGAAAGGCTTTCGCAAATCCCTCGAACAGGTGGTCAATCAGAGATTTCAAACGAACGAGGGCGAGCATACTTATATACCCGATATAGGGCGAGCATACTTCCACCACAATGAAGCAATGCCAGACCGAACTTCCCGACCTCAAATGTTGTGGGCGGGACTAAGTTCGGAATGGCACCCAGGCTAGGCCACAACTCTCTAAAGTTAAGAATGGGTGTTTCCACTCTCTCATGCGTTATATTTGTTGTAGTGTCCTTGCTGAACATGAACAATACTTGCCTCTTGTCACTCAACTGGTGATTGAGCATAATATGTTCACCATGTTCACATATATCTCGGGACATTATTTATTTATTGTCACAGAGTCTAAAGACACTTTTCAAACTAAACTACATTTTCCCGTCTTCCTTATCCAATCCCCAAGACGTGCATAGGCTGGCGGGGAACATTGTAAAAAGCCCTCATACAGCACAAAAAACAACGTCCATGGATGCTTGTTACCCTTCTCTTCTACTCTACATCACAATCCTGGTGTTTCTCTCAGAGGTTCAAAGGGCACCAGAGGACAAGAGCTGGATGAGAGTGAGAGCACACACACTCGCTCGCTCGCCCATGTCTCATTGTGAGGACCCGAATGGAGCATCTACTGATCAGCACGTGGCCATATTGTATTCCCTTTCACTTGTCTCTCCCCTTTTCTTCCAACACATCATTAGACTGGGTGACGTCCAAGCTGGTTGCATCTTTTCTCTCTCTCTCTCTCTCTCTCTCTCTCTCTCTCTCTCTCTCTCTATCTCTGGCTTTCCCTTCCCTTCTTCACGTCTCTATTTAAAGAAGTGCAGGTAACAGGATGTCCACGGGTGTGGTTTAGAGATGCGCTTTTTGATTGTTCTCAAGAGGGATGGAGATTGACACATAGACTTTCATGGTGTTCTTCCTGCTGCCTACCTATAAAAGCTCAGGCACAGCGCTAAAAAAACTCATACACACCACAACACCAGATTCAAACTGCATGTAGCAGAGAGACAGAGTCACTCCAAGGGAGAAGGACAGTTGAGCTCTACAAGTTTGTTTAAGATCAGTAACTCAGGAAATTACAATTGTCTGGATTCAAAATTTGATAACTTACTGTAGGTACCACTCTGCACACATTTATGAAATACCCTTTTAAGGACGTTCCCAACACATAATACTTGGTATCGATATACAGCGTTTGGCAAAAGACCGCCGCAACCATTAAGGTAAGAGATTTAAGTATAATACCTATCAATCGGCCAATTTTGTTATTATCATTATATAAAATGGTATTCTAAACTATTTTGTGCTTTTATGTGTGTGAAAGTCTCACTAATATCCAATTTGGGAATTTTATTTAATATCAATACAGTTATCAAAAGATGTATATGTATTATGTGTCCTGTTATTAGGCTATAATTCCTCTGAGATAGGCTAACGCATAAGGCAAAAATGGTTGACAATCACAGATATGTTTTTTTCTCTTTCTTTGTTTATTTGGTTAGATTTGAGAAATATCCAGTTGTGAATATGTTTGAAGAATGGCTTCGGGCATCAGCATAAAAGGCAAACATTTGTAACAGTGTGAACATATACAATTATTATTGGTGAACGGAAGTGTTAGAGATAGATAGATAGATACTTTATTGATCCCCATGGGGAAATTCAAGAAATTCAATTCATTGTTAAAGTCATGCTGGTACGAAAATGTGCCTTGAAGTTGTGTGTATTAATATGCACAAATTCTCAAATTCTCTCTCTCTCTCTCTCTCTCTCTCTCTATATATATATATATATATATATGTGTGTGTGTGTGTGTGTGTGTGTGTGTGTGTGTGTGCGTGTGTGGGAAGCAACACTTTGTGAGTGTGTGTGAGAAGCGTCTCTTCTGACCATGTATGTCTGCTTTACAGATGTGTTATCTTACTTCACCACGTCTTGCCCTTCTGCTGTTAGTCTTGATTTCTGTGACCTTAGTGACCTCTGGATTTCCCCAACACCGACTGAGACCTTTACGGTAAGTTCTGAGAGTCAAAAGTGAACTTCCACTTATGCACTATATCAGATGTGTTGGAAACTAATAGGACACTACAAATTGTAACTGTTTTTTTTTTTTACCTTTATAAACAGATACCCCTCTCCCATTGGCCAGGATGATTCCAAAGGCGAGCAATGGGAGATACACTACCCTTCCATATCACTCCGCGACTGGAGTATTCAGATGTCAGCTCCAGACTTTGCTTCAGCCAAACCCAAATCAGAGATTCTTGGTGGAGATGAGTGGGTTCCCATGACCCAATCACAAATGGGAGAGGAGCTGTCAAAGGGTTGGCCCAGCGACTGGATGGCCCAACCAGTGAACGAAGCGAAGAGGAATATCGTAGTTGCAGATGATGCAGCCTTCCGAGAGAAAAGCAAACTTCTAACTGCAATGGAGAGACAGAAATGGCTCAATTCTTACATGCAAAAGCTTCTAGTTGTGAATTCATAGACTTATGTTGGGTGCTAGTGTAGGCCAGGTATTTTTTGATGAATTAAAAATGTTCTGTGAAGCTTTGTTTCGGTCTGTTTTCCCTGAGATGAGATGAATCTTTATAAATGCTATGTTAAACATCAACAAACACTTGTGACACTTGTATGAAATGGTGATGTAAGCATACAATTGTGTGACTATGGGAGCCCTCTAGTGTCAGAAAGTATCATTTTCGAATCATTACTGTAAGATGTGACAAGTTTGAGGGGAGAGGCAAGATAAAAACGCTGTTACTAAAACCAATAACATGACTTCTTGTGATTTATCATCACAGGCAAAGGCGGAAACAGGCGCGCTCAAAATTGAATATTTAATAAAATTATGGCTCCCAGAATAAATGAGACCGTGGCTAAATACAACAACGTGACCCCATTACTTACAGAGAACACGCGATTAATATAGCAAGAGCGGGTGATTAATGGATTACTCCCGCGCTACAAGACCAGCGGTCAGGTGAAGTAGCATAGACTGCCACAGTCTCTGCCTCAGGTAAAATATTGTTCACGCCAGAATCTTCTTTCACCTCCTTGAAATAAAAAATAACACCAAACAAACCAGGCCGCTCAAGACTCTGAAAGACACATTTCATGTTGACAATCGTTGTGAGATTACCTTCGCCATTTTCTGTTATCTCATCCCTCAGAGCCTGTGGGTTAGGAAATGAAAACATACAAGAGCATATTTCCAGCCGTTCCAGCTAGGCTAGACTTGTTCAGGGCGACATGAAAAGGATGTAGCCTAAGAGAAATCTAAGTGGTGACAGGAGGTTGAATAGTGTCAAGGAGATAGAGAGACTGAACTACTGTTATTAGAGGTAGCTGACAGCTAGAGGTGAGATGGAAAACGTTCTCTTTCCCCTCTTCTCTCCTTGAATGTGTGTTTAACTGGCCAGGCTTTTATCAGGTCAAGAAACGAAAGATCTGCACTGTTGTTGAAATGACAGTGGTCAGTAATGTTCGAACAATTGTTGACATACTGCTTCTATTAAAAGTGTAGTCTGTGATTCTGATCCAATAAACTTTATGTACATTTTAGCTAATAGTCCCTACAGTCATGTCCATTCAGAGTGTGTACTCTAAATACCTTGACCCTTACAAAAAATAACTTCATTAGCCTACTTCAAGTGTTGAAACTGCAGTTTTGGAGGAAATATTTGCAGTTCTTATTCAGGAAATGCAGTATTTTGGACACAGAAAAACTGAATTGTTCAACCGTACCACACTATACTGTAGTATAAGTGCACTGCACTTTATAAGTGTAGTATAACTGCAGTTATTTTTTGTAAATGAGAAATTAGCATACTGACTTGGAGAAGCCATAGACAAATCTAGCCAATCAACGCATAGCTTCAGGAGTACCGAAGAGACAGAAGAGAGGGCTGTAATTTCAATTTCAGACTGTTGAACTCAGTTAACAACAACTTTAAGGCAGAATCAAGAATGAGGTCGTTAGACATGTCAGAAAGATTGCGAATAACATTGTCATTATGTTCACTTCCTTCACAATCACTAACTTATTTATTAGCCCTCTCACTCAGCTACTCACCCATTCAGTCAATCACTCTCCACAGCCCATATCAGTCTTCAGTCTTTCCTCACACTTTCACTTCCCTCCTTCCTTTCCTCTTCCTCTTCCTCTCCCTAGTACCTAGGATGGCATTGCTGTGCTGCTGTGGGTGGCTGCTGTGTGTGTGGGAGCGGTTGAGGAGCAGGGGAGGTGCTCAGGTGATGGATGATGGGAATGCGAATCACAGAAGACCCTATTTATCACCATCTCTGTCCAGGCTACTTGGCATCTAGACCCAATCAGTGGACGCTAAATTGCTTTCTGCAGGCCATTCCTCCCCTGCTGATACTGTTCCTGCTCCTCATATGCTCCATCATTCCAGCACCATGCCCTCTTATTTTTGGACCAATAACTGTCTGAGCCCTAAACGTAAAGTGTGTGCGTGTGTGTGTGTGTGTGTGTGTGTGTGTGTGTGTGTGTGTGTTTGTGTTTGTGTTTGTGTGTGTGTGTTTTGTGTGTGTGTGTGTGTGTGTGTGTGTGTGTGTGTGTTTGTGTGTGTGTGTGTTTGTGTGTGTGTGTGTGTGTGTGTGTGTGTGTGTGTCTTCCCGCAGGTCTGACAGAGTCAAACAGTGAGATCCCTCAATTTCTGAGGGGTTGACGAGGCTGTCGATGTGTAATGCCCGTGTGAGATTTTCCACTTCCTGTCGCACTCGTCTCATCCTCTCGGCTGTTCCTTTCATTCTACTCTTCTGGGGCTTCATTTTCACGGAGGAAATGCAGGCATCAGGGCACAGCATAGGCAGACCTGTGGGTGTTCCTTTCATTAAATGTCCGTGCGCGGCACAGCATAGACCGCAAGAAACATTACCTCTGTGGCACAAATTGGCTGTGCTTTTACCAATTTCCCAAATGCTCCAGGCACTCTGAAAATCACCCACGGCTTCATTAATTAACGGTCAGAAGCAGGAACCCTTTACAAGATGGCTGAATGAAGATTTTTATTAAACCATAGTAACCATAGAGTAATCGTCCTTTTTAAAGAAAGGCATTACATTACATTGAAAAGAATAATAGAGAAGTAGGTAAATTAAACTATTGAACTAAAACAAAAATGGCATAATATATTAATAATAATAATAATAATAATAATAATAATAGTAATAATATAATGGCATAGATGAAAAATAAATATTCAAGGGCTTTTATAGATAGGTTGTATGTTCATCTGGTCCTTTTACAAACTGCATCTGAATTATGTTAAAAGTTTTACCATTGTAATAATATTTTCTCAGCACACTCACTCACACACATACACACACACACACACACACACACACACACACAACACACACACACACACAAAAACTGTCAGACAATGTATGACAACATGCATGCATTCAGACATATTGTGTATGTGGGGCTCTCCAATTTCCCCCTCTACTTACACTGCTGGCCTGGAATAACCTTCTAGACTTTTCTACCTGGAAACCAGTCTTTAAGTGAAAAAGCCTCGCAGCTACCCTGGAACCATTTAATTCCATGCCTCTGTCAGCAGCTTACCGAGTTAGCTGGAATGAATCACCACTAAGTCCTGCCACCTCTACCCCACCCCCCACCCCCAGCCCCCAGCCATTTCCCCCTCCCTTCTGTAATACCATCCCGTCCCCCAGTTTGCTTTCCTATCCTGGATTCACAGAGAATCATCTTGGCAGTGCCAGAGAAACATCTGATGGGGAGAGATGCATCAGAAGATTGAAAACAAACATCTTGTTTCCAGACAGAGATTTGTCACAGTCCTGGATTAAACCGCACTTTAAATAGAGAATCTCCATTCAAAATATAATTTGATCTAGGACTAGTGCTAATCCCCATCCATGAAGGCAGCCCTCTACTATAAAATAAAAGCTTTACTATCACAGGAACTGGCTGCTAGAAGCTCTATTTTTGCTGTAAAACAGCTGTTATAAGCTGCATTTTACCCCATTCCAGAGCAGAAAGATTTTCCCTTTTTCTCAAAAATACCTCTTTAAAAATAAGAAATTTCTGAAGTTTCTGAACTTTTTCAACATTCCCCTTTAAGGGACTGGAGAGTTCGTCTTGACCCTGAAAGGCTGCCAACTCTCTTCCTTGGGACAAATACATATTTATGATTATGTGTTTTACAAAAAAACAACTCCTCTGATAAAAACAAGTTTTAGCAGTCCAGTCAAGGGTGTCAAGTCTGTAGTGGCTGCTAGACACAGATGTGAGAGGTGGGGTTGGAGGAGGAAGAGGAAGGAAGGGATTGCTTGGCTCGTCACGTGTCGATGACCTCGGCGGGCGGCGACGGCTCCTCGGGCAGGCTGGTAGTGGTGGCATTGGGCAGTGTCTGGTTGTGGGCCACGGAGTTCTGCTGGAGCTCCAGGGCGATGCCGGCGGCAGGGTCATGCGGCGGCGGGAACTCCTTCACCTGCCGGCGGTACTCCAGAAAGGTGCAGGCCTTGGTGGCGATGGCCACCACATTCTTGCCGATGAAGATGGTGGACACGCGGCTGTCCTGGAAGAGCACCATGTTGACGCCGCGGATGACGATTGTCACCACGTTGATGGTGACCAGGCTGAGGACCGGGTAGAGCATCATCTTCTGTGGGGACACGTGCTCCCCTTGCACACTGATCTCACTCAGCGACACACACGGCAAGATCAGCAGCAGGATGTAGCAGTAGAAGAACATCAGGCCCTCCGCCCAGATGGGCAGGCCTGTCCTCTGCGGCTCCCACAGGTTGGCCTGGATGTCCAGCACGTCCAGCAGGTCCAGGGCCACCCAGAAGAGCCGTCCCCGCATGTCCTCCTTCTTGCGGAAGGTGCGGACGTACTCCATGCTGTCCAGGGCCACGAGAACCAGGTAGAGGCCCGGCACGCAGACCGACAGCAGAAGAGTCAGTGCCTTGCGGGCTACCGTCTCTAAGTTCCGCCGGTCAGCCTTGTAGTTCTGGAAGACAAAGTAGAGTTTGATCTCCAGCACAAAGATGTAGAGGAACCAGAGGATCATGGCATAGCCTCGCTTAGCAGTTCGGACCTCGGCACCTACCCAGACCGCCACGTACCGAAGCACTATGAGAAAGCAAATATCCCCCACCAGAACAATGATACAGACCCCGATCTTGCGGGGCCCTTGGTTCTGCTCGACCAGGTAGGCATCCATGAAGGCCATGCTTGTCATGATGACGATGGTGGTTAGACACACGTGCCGTTTGTCAGGTGGCGGCAAAACCATGTTTGACTCTCCCCTAAGTGTCTAACTTTGAACACCACAACTCTTTCCAAGTTAAACTGTCCATTAAAGCACCGGCTGGTATAGTAGATGGTAATTATATGCTCATGGTGTGTTAGACTGCCACCCTGTCTCTGTATTCTGAAGAAGTCTATCCATTCTTGCTGTAGGGAATCTGTACAGGAAATAAATAAACAGCTCACAGAAACAAATGGAGGGAGGAGAAGAGGTTTTTTGATGTTGAGGCTGGCTGGTGTTTGTTTTTAATCCCTCAGGTGACCGGGAGCGTTGCAGGTGTGTGTGCGTTTGTGCATGTGTGTGTGTGTGTGTGGTACTGCCTCAGGTTACTCAACGCACTTCCATGGGCTCCGGGAAGGATGCAGGGTGCCTTTTTTTATTTATTTATTTATTTTTTTATTCTTTTTAATCAGGGTTTCACACGACCCCTCATGACCTCCACGCTCATCTTGACCACCTTACAAAGCCAAGTCAACGTAATGGGTGGGTATACATCCGTTCACCAAAGGTCATCAAACACGGGAGCTTTTGATGGATAGCTGATCCCAGAACAGTGACTTGGGTCATTGGTGTCAGCTCACCGAGATTGAGAGCATGGCTGAGGTTAGACAGTGTGGGCAGCTTAGTGGCTGTGTGTGGGTGTGGAGGGAGAGAAGTGGGGCGGGTCAATGGCGGTTTGCCTCTCAGTGCAGGGAAGCACCTATGACGGGCAGCTGAGCACTCAGACGTGTCCCGGAGACAGAAGATCCCTCAGCTGTCAGCCTTCGTCAACCAGGGGAGAAAAACGAGCCTTTGGTTTTCCTCTGGAGTGTGTTGACTGCTCTTCTTCAGCAGACCTGAGAAAGAGGGGAGGGGAAAACCAGTCAGAGATGGACCAGAGGCAGAGAGGGAGACTAAATCAGATATCTTATTTTTTTAACCTTCCAATATTATTTTATGAGAACAACAGGGGGCAGTAGTGAGATGTTCTACACCACTGAATGGTAATTCATTTACTTCTGAATGATTCAACACCTTGTGGTCAGCAAAGGGCTTGTCTGTACTTAATTAGACCAAATAAAAAAAAAATAATTTGAACATAATTAACGGACGTCCACACAAATAATGCCAGATTTAGTTCCAGTTTTACTTAGAGGTTACCTCATTAGTGTTGGAATAGCACATTGTGCACCACTTGATTCAAATCTATTTTGTAATGGATTTGCAGATTATGTTGCCTTTACTAATCGCTAATGCTGCACCTATGTGCTGTTCGATTAGACACTCTCGCAGGCTCACATCTGCCGGCTTCCATAGCAACCCGCTCCATTGAGAAAGCGATAATAAGTGATTATGAGCCTGACACAGCGGGGAACCAACTGCATTCTGGGAGCCATGAGATTATCTAGAGTGTGTGTGTGTGTGTGTGCTCATGTCTCTCAGTGTGTGAATGCATGTCTACAAGTGTGTGTGTGTTTGTCTACATGAGTGTGTCTGTCAGTGCGTGTCTGTGGGTTTGTGTGTATTTGTGTGTACACACAGTACGTGTGTGTCTGTGTGTTCTCATGTGCCTGTGTGTGTGTGTGTGTGTGAAGACTTTAATCACATCCTGTGAGTTGAGGCACCAGAGTGGGAGAGACTGAATGCTAATGTGTGGTTTGGGTCTCTGGCACACTGACTTCCAGGCACTCTCGTCTGACTACAATCTCACAACAAAGGAGATGACTTGTTCCCTTCTATGCTTAAAATGTTGACATATTCCCCACCTAAAAATACAGAGAGTGGTTTCTCTTTTTTTCTTTCTCTCTCTCTCTCTCTCTCTCTCTCTCTCTCTCTATCTCCCTCTCTCTTACACACACACTCACACACACAATCTTAAAGATGCTGACCCCCCACCCTCAGCCTTCTCCATCTCCTTGTGGTCTAAGAGCTTCAACCTCCACCACAGGGGACCCATAAAGAGGTCAAGAGGGTCACTTTTTGTCTGGCGTGCTATTGATCACAGTCTTCCTCTTCGGGCTCTTTCTCTAACAAAGCCACTCTCTGTACATCAGCAAGATGGCTCATCAGCAAGAATATATTCTCACCAGCGATAGCAAGACGTCTGTCTGTCACACATTCTCTATGAACCAAACTAGAACTACATGCCCTGCATGTAGATGATGAGATATTATTTTCAAAGCCTGCTAGAGGTCTCTCCTGGTGGTGGCACTAAGCCACTTAATGAAGTCTGGATTAATAAACACAAATTAAAATCTCATCAAGGCGCTGAGAGACTAGAAGCATGCTTACTCTAACCGAGCACAATGAACCCACACAAACACACACACTCACTCACACACACATACTGTAGAGATGCAATGAGGGCTTGTGTGTATAGGCGTTAAATCAGGAGTTTAATTAAAATGGCAAAACAAGTGGGGTGGTTGGCTCTGCTAGAACAGAGCAGAGAGAACTCATCAGAGCAATCAATGCACCCACTCAGTCATGCACACACCCACAGCCATACACAGCCACCCACCCAGTCATACACACAAACACATACATACACAGCCTCCTCACACAATTTTTCTTTTCTTTGATGAACACAAACACAAGCACCTTTCATTCAACACACATACATAATCATACTCCATTGAACAGGTTGTCTAAAGCTGAACTGCCCAGAAAGTCTCTCATACTATTGATCCTCTCCTCTCAACTCCTCTTTGTATTGGTCCCACTATGTTGAATGTCGGGTATCTCTCTCGCCTGTGGGGCCTGATGATATAATCACTCTGTAGAGATTCTTTCCTGTTTTCATTCTTTTTTTGGGAGAGTTTACAGCCACTTGGGGGGCTGAGGGAGCAGTGATATTTCTCGCTGTGAATCCGGAGCAAGCGCTGCTGGGTATCTAATAGAGATATTTACACATCCCGCTCGCAAGAAAGACGCCTGAGCTCGGCAAATTAAAAGCCTCCTTGACAGTATTCACACAAACAGAGTCTTTTTAAAAACGTTTTTAATTGGGGGCTTGATTTGCATTCGAGCACATCAGTAGGCATGCAGCAAACCTTTCCCTCTCCTCCTCCGACACTTATGAGTTGTTGAATATGTTGTGATTTGAATATGAATATGGTATAAATATTATATATTGAATATGATGAATATTAGATATTAGATGTTGATTGCTTTTTTAATCTCACGTGGATTGTGAAACTTGGAAAAGCTATATTAAATGACTGTGACACTCTCATACAGTATACTGTCACATGGGGGTTGGATCACTTATTGCTCTTTGTAAGGTCAGGAGAATGTGCTGTGTGAGTTCATATGCGTTCTCTCAGGGGAGTGTCCACAGGCAAGACCAGTTACTGTGGAAACCATCGTTATCAAGGAGTTCTGTGGATCTTGTTTGTTTAATAATGTAGAGAATTTAGACACTATGGATGCAACTTTCACCTTCTGTTGGCATTGAACAGACAAGCTAATTCACCCTGACCCTGTTAGAATCTGACATCAACTGCTGTCTGAGTGAGGCACTTAAGGACTCAGGTTGGGTACAACTAGATGGTTGCCAAACAAGAACATGTGATGTATAATTTGCCTCAAAGTGCTCAACCATTTTGTTGCTATTGGCTTGGAACAAAAACAAAACAAATGTTCTGTTATACTCTAACAGAGTCAATGGCATGTCCATTCTCCTGGCCATGGAGAAAGGAGCTCAGAGGTGTCCATTATGGTTGTGTGAAGTAATGAATCTTGGTAAATACCCTTCTCCTTTGTCTTTCTGTCCATCACCCGCTCTGTCTTATTGTCTCTCTTACCTTCTCTCTCTCTTACCTTCTCTCTTTCTCTCTCTCTTACCTTCTCTCTCTCTCTCTCCCTCCTTTCTATCTCTATTGGCAGCCCCGCTAACCACCCCTCCCTCTCTCGCTGCATCCCTTTCAATCAGCTTCCTTTCATTTCTCACCTTCTCTTCCTTCTTTCGTTATCTGTATTCCCTCCATCCCTTCCCTTCTCAATTCAATTCAATTCAATTCAAACTGCTTTTCTGGCATGACGGATAAAGCACTTATAGTGCCATAGCTGTTATACAAAAGAAAAGTAATAATACAAAGAACAAAAAATCGTAATGTCTATGGTTATTATGTAAATGTATATAAACTAAATACATAAATCATACACTATGATTTTACTGTAAAAACTCATAAAACATATACTGTATGTGCATTGGCATATTTATAGAAACATTAAATGTACTGTATTTACATAACATAAACATTACACAACACAACCCCCTCTTTCTCTCTCTGTGCCCCCCTCTGTGTTGCTGTATTGGCTGTCCTGTCCTGCCCTGTGCCGTGTTGCGGCGGGTGGCTGACAGTGGAGACTGGCTGGGCTGCGGTGGCTCTGAGCTCAGACTGCTCCTGCTGATAGGACTCCGCGGGGGGCTGTAATTCAGTGTGCTTGCCAAGCCGAATGAGCGTGTTGATATGATTACAGCAAAAAGCCCCAGCCACCCTGCCTCCTGGTCTGCCTGCCTGCCTGCCCGCATGTCTGGCTGCCTGGCTCTCTGGCCGCCACGCTGCCTGGAAACGGCTCTATCTGATGTTGCTAAACCCTGTTTCCTCTTGCCTGGGGCCATGGGTGTTCTGACACAGACCTTGCTGCTTGCTCTGGTGGTATCGATATCGGCCTGCGTTTCTGTCTCATACATACAAATAAAAACATCAAGCAGCAGTAGCAGCAGCAGCAGCAAGTGAAACGAGTGCCTTAGTGCACAATGACGTAGAGGGCAGGATAAGAGTAATACTAATTTAATGTAGCTATGTCCTTTCAACGTCCCCTCTTAAGGTCCTTTATTTAAATGTGCTGCTTTTGACTGAGAGAAATGAAGGGCAAGAGAAGTTAATTTGGAGAAAAGAGAAGAGCAGACCTCAATCGATGAGAGGTAGCTGGGGTCCACAGAGGTCAGTATTCATCGTGCATTGGAGAGTAGAGAAGAACACTCCTTGAACTTCAGGCATACCACACATCCATATCCTATCCTCTCAGTATGCGGCTACTGTTCCTCTCAGTAAAACTCACAAATGTTTTGCGAAGTGGGGAAATTAGAGTGAGGTGAGGGACAAGACGTGAATGAGGGGGGAAAACAGCTGCTTTTTTTTTTTTTGCTGCCAACGGAGAAATGAAAAGTGTGAGTTGAACGAGAAGAGGTCAAATTGCTCTGCCACTTCCTCCCATGTCCTGCTATCACAGCGCAGTAAGTAAGGAAGAGGAAAGGGATTGAAGGGAGAGATTGAATTGGTTTTTGGTGGATGAGTGGATGAATGGGTGGGTGGGTTGGTGGGCGGTAGGAGGGAGGGAGGGTTTCCCTCATTCCTCATGTTTCCTACGGCTCAACTCGACCCACTACATGTTTTTCTCCTTCACACCTCCTTAGGTTTCCTTCAGGGGAAAGAGAAAATCTTCCACCCCTTGCCATCTTGAGAGCTAGTTTGATGCAGAGAGTGGCATGGTTGGGTACCCAGGGATTGGGCAGTTCAAAGCCCCACTGTCACACTCACACACACACACACACACACACAGAGAGACACACACATACACATACAGAGAGAGAGAGAGAGAGAGAGAGAGAGACAAACACACACACACACACAATCACATATACACTACTGCTTGGCATCCCCTTCATCACAGACAAGGGTGCTGCAGAATCAAGAGAGTTTGGACTTTGAACCGTGCAGAGCTCCTCGGTGGGATTATCTGACCACTGTCTCATCAGATGCCCAGATGACCAGCCAGGCCCAGCTCAATTGGCAGTGCCAACTTTGAGACTGTCTGTGGGGGATGGAGGGGGAAAAGAAGAGTGGATGTGGTAACAGAGGGATATAGAGCGATGATATAAAAGGGTAAAGATGGATAGAACTGACACAGCAACGGTTTGCATACAGACACACATTAGCATCTCTGCTGCTATTGAACTGATACTGTTTAGATATTCACTGTCTCCAGTGAGGTTTACCCCGTCACTATGCAGTGCTCTGGCTTGTAAATGGTTCATTAATGAAGTACTGGTGTTTAGCGTCTGTGGCATTTCTTGTGTACATCTTGTAAATTATACATGTGTATCGACCCAGATAATATGCCATTATGCGCTTCCCACATTGCTTATTTGTATGTGCGTTAAATAATCCTCTTTGCGCGGTGCCGGAAGCAAGAGGTGTGTTTTTCGCTCCGCTTAGTTCCTGCCCCGGTGTCTCTCTGCAAACTCCCTAACTGACAGCCATGGTCACGATCACCCCTCTGACTGCAGTGGTAGGCAGCTAGAAGTAGCACAGCTCAAAGGCCCATCGGCTAGTCCTCTCCACAGGGATTTTAATTCATAAGCTTGTTCATGAGGGTGCTTTTTCAGCTATAGGAAAACCAGATGAAGTAAGCATACAGTGAATAATTATCCCCACACATATTAGCCAAATAATCAACTTCCAACAAAGGTCATGGTCTCGGTAATGCCAGTATTATGAAAGACATTTTTCAAAAAGATTAATTAGGGTGAAGACGCTGGGGCGCTGAGTGTATGACCCAGGTCCCCTGCATTAGGGGGCCATATGCTGAGTCAGTGTCTCATGTTATAGGAAGCCCTGCCTCTGATGTGATGACCTCTGAATCTCCTATTGAATTACGTCAGGTCCTTGGCAGGTCAAGTGCTAGCACTGACCCTGTAAGACTATTGTTTGCAATGTTAGCGTTTCATATTTGACTGTCTGGGGTTGGAGGGTGGATAATGCCTGGGGCTCTGACATACAGTAATAACCACATAACCTA
This sequence comes from Alosa alosa, assembly GCF_017589495.1. Lineage (NCBI taxonomy): Eukaryota > Metazoa > Chordata > Actinopteri > Clupeiformes > Clupeidae > Alosa > Alosa alosa. The sequence goes on along the minus strand of NC_063207.1, from coordinate 15,450,961 downwards.
AATTGAGGGTAATATGCTGGGCATATCCCGGACAGTGTGTGTTATATCGGTCACGGTGACACTAATGCTGTTAGAGTATATGTCCAATATGTCACATTTCTACTGCTACAGACATCACGTCACCAGACACCAGAGTGAGTCCCAGCTCAGCCTGCTCGATTACAAGGTACTGATGTGAACAAGCCACTCATTACCACATGGCCATCATAGCCACTGACTAATTGAGTGGCTTAACACCAAGAAAGCTAATTTCTCACCTATATGCTCAACGCTTCAACAAACCATAGCTTATCATCAACTTATCATGACAGTCACAATTTATCAATTCCTGACTTTTCAGCCGATTCAGCGATTCAGCCCTGCACACACCCGGACTCGAACCCACGAACAGCAGCACCTCGGATCGGGAGGCGAGCGTGCTAACAATTGAGCCAATAGCCCGCGATATATGACTGTCTCACTACTTCTTTTATAATGTCGAGTGGGAAAACATGCCAAATGGACATATATTTGTATAGTTTCCTCGTTAGCTAGCCTAGCTAGCATAGTTATTGCTAACGTTAGCTAGCTACAGTAGTTAAGTAGATATAATATCAACCTAGTCCCAATTATGTCTTTATTTCCTCATTCTCTAGGCCTACTCTATTAGCTATTTTCATTTATAATCTGTAAGATCGCTTGTACCTTCATCTGTGACCGGAGGCCACTGTCTAACATCATCAACCCAACAAGCCATACTGCCTGGCTGTAGCGGTCATTGAGGGTGCGTTATCACGGAGGTTTGTTTACATACCAGTAACAGCTCAGTAATGGCGTCGCCACAAGATGGCAGCCTCCACAGAACACTCGTCGGATTTGTGTATAGGCTAACTTCTGATCACCTGTGAGCTAAGTGTAAACACCACTGGCAGACTGATGAGACATGCAGATTGCTAATGCACTCGATAAAAGCCAGGTCAGCCGCCGAGGGCATGATTGCTCGCATTTACATAAAAGCCTAAGATACAATAAAGGGAAGAGATGTCGGTAGTGGTTTTGTTGTGACAAAATGCTAAGCCTATTGGGACCGTTTCCAGATATAGACAGATCCATCTACTCATTGACAACATGGTCAGACACCAGGCATGTATTTGTAAAAATCCATTGGCAAGGGGGGGGTTCTAGCAGCGCCTCTGTATCTATCAACCCCAAGAGCCTCAGAGCAGAGATAGTAAACTCCTGACTTCTAACATGGATAAGATGTCCTATAAAGAGCTCACTCAAATGCTAAAGACAGGTATACTCACCCAGCCTTGAGGTCTAGACCTCGATGCTGAAAAGAAGTATGTGTAGTTGCCTGGATGCCCTCTGTGAAAGCTTTTACCTTTTAAAGGTTAAGAGGCTGTGTGAGTCATCCTTAGAGAAGAGTTCAACTTCACTTGCAAAGTTTCAGAAGTAGTTGAACACACACACACACACACACATATCTGACTTTCTCCAACTTTTGCACACTTTTTATTTATTATTTTTGATTTCTCCTCCATCTACCCATGTCCTTGATTGCCTAGCCTTTCTGCCCCCCCACCCCACCCCCATCCCCAACACACACACTTACATCATCACTGTCATCACTTCACATACATACAGCACTCTACATACTTGCTGCACACTGCCCCCCACATACACAGCACATTGTCTTCAGGATCTTCTCCAACACACATCCTCTACATACTTACAGCACACTGCCCCCACCTACCCACACACACACACTACACACACACATACACAGTCACTGCTCCACTCCCGCCCACACACACATCTTCACTGTCATCACTCACATACATTACATACAGTACTCTGCTTGCAATAGTAAGTCCCTGACCCCCCCAACACACACACTTACATCATCACTGTCATCACTTCACATACACAGCACACTGCTTGCTACAGTAAGCCTCCTCTACATACTTGCTGCACACTGCCCCCCACATACACAGCACATTGTCTTCAGGATCTTCTCCAACACACATCCTCTACATACTTACAGCACACTGCCCCCACCTACCCACCTACACACACAGTCACTGCTCCACCCCCCTCCCGCCCACACACACATCTTCACTGTCATCACTCACATACATTACATACATTACATACAGTACTCTGCTTGCAATAGTAAGTCCCTGCCCCTACATACACAGCACATTATTTCATCAGGAAGCTTCTCCAACACACATCCCCAACATACTTACAGCACACCCCCTGCCTAATACACAGCACATTGTCTCATGAGGAAGCTTCTCCAACACACATATTGCACACTGCCCTCTCCCCACATACACAGCACACTATCCCATCTCCCCTGTCATCCCCCAACACACACACCAAGACCCCTGGCAGTTGGGTTAGCCCCTTGAGCCCGTGGATCTGCCCAAGGGTTTCTTCCTTGGTAAGGGAGTTTTTCCTTGCCCCTGTTGCTCTTGGGTGCTCCTTGTTGGTGCCCCCACCCAATCCCAATCCTCCCCCACCTTTTTATGCAGCCCTTGCCACTTAATCTACTAAACCCTCTTCTACTGCACTTTTACCCCCATTAATGCACAAATAGGCTGACACCAGACATAATTTCACTGCATTTCTTACTTCCAGTAACTATATGCATGTGACAATAAACTTCCTTGTATCCTTGTATCCTTGTATCCTTGAATAATGTGGCTCCAGGCCCAGTGGTAACGCTGACTTGTCTGCAGAGTGTTACAGCTCAACATCTTATCATTATTTCTCCTCACTTGCTTGGTTTTTCTCAAACCACAGAGTCTTGATCTTGGGAGGGTAGAGACTTATTCACTTGTTCTTCTCAAGCCTTTAACTTTCAGCTTTCTCTCACATCCCACCACCATGTGTATTCTCCTTGAAATATGGCAAAACCAAGATGCCTAGATTTAAACATCCCTAGCAAACAACTGAAGTTACTGTCAAAGATGAAAGTCATAGTACTACAGAGAATGTGTAGGCCTATACAATGTGTATACAAGGGATTAACTCACAACACTGTAGAGATGGCAACTGAGTCAACTATTTGAGGGGGAGACTTCCAGAGCAGTCATGACAATTTGCTGGTGTGGCCCTGAAGACGTAAAATTGGGGAGTTCGTGCTGCTAGTACCCAGTGTCTCCTCTGGTGTCATAAGGAGGTATGAAGAGCACCCACAGATACCCACTGATGGATTCGTTTTATGGATCAACATGTTTGAACAGGCTACAGTAACTAATGCAGTGAGAGCCCAACTAAGATTGCCAACATTCAGAAAAGAGTGTTATAGTATACTTACATTCTTTCATGTTTTCAATTCTTAAAGAACTTCACAAAATGAGAGTTAATCATTTGTGACTGAGTGTATTATGGGCCTGCAGAGTCAGCCAGCCCTTTTGAGGGGTCTAAAATATCAGTCTTGTGTGTTTGGTATTTTCAGAAATCATTCCAAGGCTTCATTAAAAACTAGATAAAATGTTAAATTAATAGAATTATGTTTAAATGAATATTGAACTTCTTTCTTTCAAGGCTGTCCAAAATAAACAGCAAAGTTGGCACCATCTCTCACTGGGTAGTATTAGTTTTACATTTCAAACATTTACCAGAACACATTAAAAAATAACCAGTTTCACTTAAGAATCAGAAACAACTTATACATTCAATTAGTCTTTGTTCAATAATCTGACAGATACTGTAGCATCTCTGTTTTCTTGTATGATAGGGGATTCCAGAAACTTTCTGGCCATTCAAAAGAGAAATACTACTTCAGCTACTTTGTAAATCTATGAGACAGAATTGATAACCCAGATGCCAACTTGAAGAGCTACCAGACTGTCTACTGAGAAGACAAGGTGAGGAGAGAAAAAAAGAAATATCATTGTGTCTGGATTGAAAGATATGCTGTTTGATTCTTTTAAGAAGTGGCGCGAGACTGCACCCCTGGTATTAAAGAGTGATGAGTAGCCTTGTGTTCTCAGTTAGGTGGTGGGTGGTGAAGTCTCAGAAGTTTGGAATCGGCCTTAAGAATGCAAAATTTCTCAGTTACCATACTCCTTTCTTATCCTGCCTAAATGTTTAATACTCTTCCAACCCAGTCAGCCTTTTCCTTAATATCATCTTCACGTCTTCTTTTTCTTTCTCCTCCTCCTCCTCTTTTTCTTCTCCTCCTTTTTATGTTTCATCTCATCCACTTTGACTTTAAACACAGCATCCCTCCATTTGTCCTGTCCTTCCTCTCTGCAGTTTGAACCACATCAGTCAATACCTCATCTTCATCCACACACTTCAACATTCTTCTCTGTTGTCTTCCTCTTTCTATTCTCCATGCAAATTTCCCATCAATTTCCATCATCTCTCTCTTCTCTCTTCTCTCCATTTGTCCTTCTCTCTGTCTTTTCCTCTCCCTCTCCCTCTCCCTCTCTCTCTCCTCTCTGTCTCTTTCTCTCTCCCTCTCTCTTTCTCTCTCTCTCTTTCTCTCTCTGCCCTCTGTTCTGATCTCTGTCTCAGCCAGCGTCTCGGCCCCTGTGAATCTGCAGGGGGTCCCAGATACCATTATCTCATCTGCAATAGGAAACACTTCCTGTCTAATCTAGCCACCGACTGGTAGACAACAAATGGGAGAGGACTCTGTTGCTCTGCTCTGATCCCTATTCTTCAGATACCCTTTCCTGAGGCGTGGTGGTGGTGGTGGTGGGTGGGGGTGTAGGTCGGGGAATGGGGAAATGGGGAGTTCAAGCAGTAACGTGCTGAAATTAGTCGTGTGAATTCGGGTGGTGTCAGACGCAGCAGGAGGTGGAATTGAAGAAGAGATGCTCGACAGAGGCTGGAGGCCTAAGCTCATTTTCCGGTGCCATCATCATCGGCATCATCAGCTGCAGCAGCAGGAGCAGCAGGATCCACCTTGCTCCCGTGTGCAGATCTTAATGTGCATCATTGTCTGGTAATGCCAGATTGCAGGTTTCCATTTCACAAAGGCGAAAAGGGGGATTTTTACTTCAAGTCATTTGAAATGCAATTTCTGCACTGCCAAACACAGCTGATTTATATCATGTACTTAGAATACATCAAGATGTAGGGTCTGGGAATTATCCATTGGCACTGCTCGATCCGAGAGGCGGGATAAACAGTTGTCTTTCAAATTTCCTCTGCATGCAATAGGACAGCACTACAACTCATGAGTCCCATGCATTTTCCCACTAGCGGAGCTAGTTGACTAGTTGATCAAACTTTTGCCAATTTAAAAAAAGCTTGACTCAAGTCGCGTTTCAAAGATTGCTGTTTGTCAGCATCCATCTTTGTTTTCAAGTAGCAGGGAATTCATGTGGAACCGTCACTGTCTCTGTACACGATGTGATTGGCCTGAAAGTTTCATTTTTCCAGCTCGCAAGCCAATGGAGAGTTGCTAGACTACCCTGGCTGCAAATTAAATTTGCTGCCGCTATGGTGCGTCTAGATTTCTAGGCTATATCATCAGTAGGCTTTGTCAATTTCAGATATCTCACACTTTACATTTTTGCATTTACTTATCTACTTATCTACAATTTATAGTACAGGGAAGATATACATTTGATACAACTGGGTGTGTGTACTGTATGTATGTATGTGTGTGTGTTTAGTGTTTGTGTGTAATCCCAGAGAATCAAATAAAAAAAAAACATGGCACTGCCAGCACCTTGCTGTATGACTTTAGTTGCAGGAACAATTCCATCCTGCTGCTGAAGAGAAAACTTCATGCAGTGAAGGTGAACTTGTGAAAAAAAAAAGATTTGTGTAACCAATGTGGGTGTGGAACCAAAGGAAATGTGTTCAAACAATCCTGCTCTAATTTCACACTTGGTCTTTGGATGGCAAGGCAAACACAAGGCTGGTGGTATTGGCTGTCTAAATTGGTCACATTGTCAAAGGTCCCTCAGTCTCTCAATTCAATTTGAGACATTGACATGCAAATAAGGTTTCCACTGTGGAAATTTATAATTTAATTTTCACACAGTGATACTGCTTCAAGTTTAAAGTCCCTTCCATCTCATATCTCTCTCTTCCTCATTCTCTCTCCCTCTTTTTCATGCTCTCTCCATCTTTCTCTCTCTCTAATCTCTATTCTTCTCTCTTTCTCAGTATTTGTTCTCTCTCCCTTACTCATATAGCTGTATAGCTGTGCCCTTTGAGGTATGGTTCTGCTAGGGAATATTGGTGAAAAAAAGATGAAACTCTGAAAGATCCATCAAAAACCTCTCTTTCTTACACACACACACACACACACACACACACACACACACACACATATACACATCTTTTACACCCACACCCCCCCCCCCTTCTTCCCACACAGACACACAGACACACACACACACACACACACACACACACACACACACCACCCATCACCCCTACTCTGTCTTTTTCTCTTTTGTCTTTATGGCTGTAGATGGCACGGCGGTGTAAAGGCAGGGGAAGTTTGTCAGGCAGGATATTGGGAGTCCGCTCACGTTCCCAAGATGCTTTATCTCTGTGTGACTCCACTGTCCCTGCTGCTCTGCAGAAAGAGGATGGGGGTTTGGAGGGGGGGGAGGAAGGATGAGGTAGCTGCTCTCCTCCTCTCTTCTCTGCTCTCCCTCTCTCTTCCTCTGTAGTCCACGCTGGTGCTCTTCCTCCTCCTCTCTGTGTCACTCTTTCGTATGGGACAGGGCAGAGTTGGTGTGGCTGCTTCCCCGCTGAGGGTGAGGTAATTGGGTTCAAATGAGGATCGATAGGACTGGGCCTTTAAAACTTGGAATGGTGCATGAAAGCACACACACACACACACACACACACACACACACATATATATATCTCAGTTTGTTTGAAGTGTATGGTTTTTGGAGGTTTTATCACTGCCTCACATAAAAAAAGAAAAAGAAAATAACACTACTAAACTAAAAAAATGAAACCTAGCCCAGGCAATCAGCGCTCATCAAAGTCCACATTCTTTCATTTCCACCCTCTCATCATTTCCCCAAACCTGCTGGCAATTACAATCCCGACCGAGGATCCCGGTGATTTGTGAATGATTCCTGATGAGATGAATTCAAACAAAAAACAATGCAAGGTAATATGAGGCAAGTCATTAACAACGAGCCTGTCTGCTGATAATATCACTGAGGTGATGGATGAGCCTAGCACTTTTAACCACAACAAAAAATACAAAATAAGAATGTTGAATCAATATCACTAATACACAGAGACACTATTTATACCCTGGTCACTGTAGCAATTGTTATGAACCAAGGCAGCTTTCATATATCATTTGAAAGATGCCCTGTCATGAAAAGGAATCCAATTTCAGTGATGTGGCCTAAAATGAGGTATCATTATTTTTCAGTGCCTGAGATGCACGGAAAATAAGATCAAATCAACCAAGGTTGCATTGCTACCGTTGAAGAATACACAAAAGTATTCATGCATGAACAGAGGAATGGCCCAAGGAATTTTCAAGATATGATGGCATGTTTTGTGGGAAGTGTTTTTATTAAGTGTATAGTTTTTATTAACTGTAAGTCAAAACACTGACAACAATCATTCTCTTTCATCAACATCTTCCTTTCTTGTGTTAGAATTGTTCATTTCTCTCAAAAAGATTGTGGAATTCTCTCACAAATGCTGTAAACCATCTCTGAACAGTTTGTTTAAACTGTCTAAAAGATATGCTGTTTTGTCTTTGTTGCTGCCAGTCCATTGCACAACCGTTTAGTTGTGGTTGAATGAATATTTTAACAAGTGTGTTTTGAGCGATATCTCCAACAGTGTGTGTGTGTGTTTGTGTGTGTATGTGTGTGTGTCAGAGACAAGAAAATAGGAAGAAAAAACGCTAGCAAACAGGCTAATGAGCCTGCTGCCCTTTACAAGGCTGTCAAACGTGACAAAACTCATCCAGACAAGATGCCGATTACGCCAGCCTCCTTTACGGCGCTCACAAAAAGCCCCGCGGAGAAAGAGCACAATCCTGCTAACCGCCGGATCAAAAGATCCCCCAAAGTCCATTAGTCGAGTGTGTAAAGCTTTCGGTCATGAGAATTTACTTCCTCTTGTTCGCAACTGGACTCGCAGATCCAA
>NC_063207.1:15430364-15440364 GCF_017589495.1 Alosa alosa | reverse complement strand
CACATACACACACACACACACACACACACACACACACACACACACACACACACACACACACACACACACACACACACACACACATCAAACAGAAGCACTGAAACCACACAGCCTTGCTCACAAGTGGCAACACCCTATCCTTATGACTCCTCTTTTGCCATGGTAACTCAAAGATGGGCACATCACATTCTGCAGATGTCCCTTTATAACCAACAGTGACCAAGGAACATTCAAGAAAGTGGCTAATGTAAAGCAAAGGATTTACAGTAGGAATATTGTGAATATACACAGTACCAAGGAGAACAACCTGTGTTCAAAAAGCTTTGGATAGCAAATTGTGATTGCCAAAAAGATTGCAAGTGAAACTAAAACTAGATGTAACGCAGAGCGGTACAAAATATGACCGCCGCCCAGTCCAGCACATTTTTTCCACAAAAAGAAATCACGCTGAAAGGCCTATATGATTCTAACTGTCTCACTAAATTGCATTATCCACACTCAATTCTCACTGGTATCTGCTAGACAACAAGTACCAAAACATGATTAGTTCATAGATTTCACATGTAAAATTCATTTTATACAACCCCACCTCCATCTTGCCTGTTCATAATTCTGAGAAATTCTTGATTGTTTGTGTTATGTTTATGTTATGTGTGTGGGTGTGTGTGTTTGTGAGTGTGTGTGTGTGTGTGTGTGTGTGTGTGTGTGTGTGTGTGTGTGTGTGTGTGCGTGCTTGTGTGTGTGCCTGCGTATGTGCCTGTGCATGCAAGTGTACATATGTCTACTGTGTGAGTATGTGTCATATCTATGATTACTGTGAATGTATGTGTGTGTGTGTGTGTGTCTGTTTGTGCACATGTGTGCACATGGAATGGGTTAACATGACCCCTGGAGGCAAACATACGGAAAAAAATGGTCATCCTAGGCCCTACAGTTCTCAAGATATTCACAGAGAACTGTGTCTGCCCTACCCTCCTTTCGGGGGGTCCAGTCCAGCGGGGGGGCTACAGATCAAAACAGAACAATAACGGTTCCATGCTATCCATGTGGGGGTACATGCCCACCAAGTTTTGTGTACCCCGGTCTTTCAGTGTCCCGGGAATCCTTGTTGGTGTACGTCACTAAATGTACACATAAATTATTTTATTGTAAGGCCCCCATGAGCGAAAGTACACAAAACTTGGCATGCATTCGGAGGGTGTCATAATGATCCTACACTTTTAATTTCGTGCAGTTTTGACCTTGTCAGCCAGAGATATTGTGATGAAAACACCTAATTTTTTGTTTTTTAATTTTTAACTATAATGGGATGGGTTGACATGCCCCCTTAAGACCAACATACATAAAAAAGGTGGACCTCCTAGGCCCTACGGTTCTCGAGATATTCACAGAAAACTGTCTCCGGCCACCTACAGGCCAGTTGGTGTATAGTAACATAAATTAATTTATTGTGTGGCCTCCCATGAACGGAATTCCACAAAACTTGGGGTGCATACAGAGGGTGTCATAATGATCCTACACTTCCAATTTCGTGCAGTTTTGACTATGTTAGGTCACAGATACCTTCAATTACAACACCTCATTTTTACTTTTTTGTGTTTAACTAGGTGGCGCTATACATGAAATGAGTGGTTATGGAATGGGTTGACATGGCCCCTTGAGATCAACATACAAAAAAAAGAGATATTCACAGAAAACTGTGTCTGCCCTACCCTCCTTTCGGGGGGTCCAGTCCAGCGGGGGGACTACAGATCAAAACGAAAAACGATGGTTCCATGCTATCCATGTGGGGTTACATGCCCACCAAGTTCGCGTGTACCCGGTCTTTCAGTGTCCGGGAATCATTGACGGAAATTTGGGCATAAAAAAAAAAAAAAAAAAAAAAAATCTGACTGCGCGGCGGTCATAATAATGAATATACCAAGTGCCTTTGATGAATAATGATGTTGTCATGGGAACCAGTGTTAGACGTGGCACATGTTTTGACAAATACACAGTTCATGAACAGCCAAACTAAACCAAAACACAACCTGTCATGCTAAAAGTAAAATATCACTTTACAGTAGTAGGCAAGTAGGTAATAATTACCCTGTAGTAGGCTGTGTCTGTGGTTGGCAATGCACATACAGTATTAGGTTTTCATTGTGTTAGGCCTGTGTGATATACTGTAAGTGTGTAAGGCATCATTTAATTATGCTGAGTTACACCGGCCAAGTCTTCATGACATTTTAACTGTTTAAAAATGTTAAATGAAAGCCTAAATCCATGCTAGTATAAGTTTGTTATTATACTATTGTAATTTATATTTGAATGCTATAATGTAGATGTCTAGACAATGAATCTTGACAGCTCTATGGTATTTATTCGTCATCTTTTCACAGCATGCCGTCAGCATGGCCTCCAAAGACTTATGGTTATAACATGGATGCAAATCTATGGGCTTCTAAATTCAGACAGCATAGATCTGTTTTCACTACAATTTCCTGGTTGTGTCCTCCACCAAGACTGACCTTGGGCTGTTGAGTCAGATGTGACTTGTTCCTACCAACATTTTGCCCATTCAATTGCACGTCACTGCGACTTGAAGTGCTCTGGTAGTAAACAGCTTTTATCTGCTGACAGCACAGCGACATCAGATGAATGAAAACATTTCAATTCGGACATCATGTCATGAGATGTGACATCGAGAGACCAACCAGTTTCCCTCCTGAAAGACACCCTGCCATGTGTAATGTACTCTGAGCCCACTGATTCTCTCTATAGTCATGCCATTAAGCACACATCATCTGTTGGCTAACCTGCTGCCTTCTCACTTAGCACCACAATATGATGAGGGAAAGCATCTTCTGTCAGCTTCCGACTAAAATACACACAAGGAGACAGAGTTTCATTATTGTGCAACGTTAATGAATGGGACTCAGAGACCCATCCCCATGCTTTTTTTATTCCTGTCAACCTTTCCTAATTTGCAACCTTCACAGCCCATCAAGCTGGTAGCAATCACCAGAGCGAGCCCAGAGCACATCACATGCATCTGCATACAGGGGAGGACGCTGCCACCACCATTCTTGGCGGCACTAAAAAAAGCTGTTCAAAAGAAATGTGAGAATAAACAGCCTCGAAGCCCAATGTTTCCTATTAGCAATGCTCCTCTTCTGCAACATGCTCATGATAAAGTCTTGACATCAGTGTGGAGGAGTTGTTGCAGTGTCACTGGCTAATGTGACATGCTTAGCAAGGTGACGTTCACATTTATGCTCTCAGTGTGTCATTGACCCAAAACATTTTACCTCCTTCGTTTGCATGTGTATGTGCATGTGCGTGTGTATGTATGTGTGTGTTAGTGTGTATGTGTATGTGTGTGTGTGTGTGTGTGTGTGTGTGTGTGTGTGTGTGTGTGTGTGTGTGTGTGTGTGTATGCGTGCATTTGTGTGATTTTGGTGTGCATGAGACTCAGCTCTGGTCCTTGTTTTCCTGGCTATCTGATCTCATTACCTGGCTCTGGCAACAGCAGGTATTGCACATACACTGCAGGTCTGACCTTGCCGTCTGATCAGAAGTTGACCACACAAATACAGCATTCTCAAGCTGTGCTGCCCTCGGCCTCAGTAGTAGCCATCGCATCTGTAACTGTGTGCTGCGTGTGATTATCAAAGTCTTGTGTATATATGCATGTGTGTGTGTGTGTATGTGTGTGAATATCACAGTCTGGTGTGTGTATGCGTGTGTGTGTGTGTGTGTGTGTGTGTGTGTGTGTGTGTGTGTGTGTGCAGGCTTAGGCTTATGTAAGTGTTAATGTATGTCTGTCTATGTATACTTTTATATGTATAGACAGACACACATTAACATATGGTGTTTGTGCATTTATTTGTATGTGTGTGTGTGTGTGTGTGTGTGTGTGTGTGTGTGTGTGTGTGTATGTGTGTGTGTGTGTGTGTGTGTGTGTGTGATTTAGTTCCCAGCTGCGCTCTAGCATCCCTCAGTGCAGCGAGCGAGGGGGAGGGGGGGATGGGCAGCCGACCAGCAGCAGGGGGCAGTTAAACCTTCCACCTTGCATGGCAGGACTTCACAGATGCCCACGCTGACACTGTGACAGTAAATAGCCAGTGGGTGGGCCAGGAGTCTCCAAAGAGGAGCAGAGGAGGAGAGATGGACAAGAAGGAGGAGAGATGGACAAGAAGGAGAGAGGAAGAGGAGGACAGAGAGAGGAGAGATGGAGGAGAAGGAGAGAGGAAGAGGAGGACAGGAGAGGAGAGATGGAGGAGAAGGAGAGAGGAAGAGGAGGACAGAGGAGGAGAGGTGGAGGAGAAGGAGAGAGGAAGAGGACAGAGAGAGGAGAGATGGAGGAGAAGGAGAGAGGAAGAGAAGGACAGAGGAGGAGAGATGGAGGAGAAGGAGAGAGGAAGAGGAGGACAGAGAGAGGAGAGATGGAGGAGAAGCAGAGAGGAGGGTGAGTTAAAGCACCAGGAGGTTCCAAAAGGGAACGAAAGAGGGGTGATAGAGGAGAAGAGACAAAAGAAGATGACTGATGAGAAGAAGGGAGTGGATAGAGAGAGAGAGAGAGAGAGAGAGAGAGAGGGGAGAGAGAGAGAGAGAGAGAGGTGAAAGGGAAATGGAGGGAGATAGGTAGAGAAGAGATAAAGAATTGGCTGTCTCGTATGTTGTGCATCTTGTGGCAGTGATGTCGCACAAACAAGACCGTAGGGACTGAAATAGAAAGAAAGAAAGAAAGAAAGAAAGAATGAAAGAAAGAAAGAATGAAAGAAGAGGGAGGAAGGGAGGAAAGATTGTGCCACAGCCCTGCCTACAACTACTCATCCCTTCAGCATCCGCCCTCAGCACTCTGCAGGGGCCAGACAACGATGAGGGAATGGATGGAAAGAAAGAGAGGAACAACTACAATCCCATAAAGTGGAAGGGCACCCAAAGCGAGAGAGACTAAACACCCCTGTGGTGCTCGAGTGCCCTTACAGCTTGTGAGCCCACATGGACACCAAGCCCAAACCCTTAATTACAACTTTCAACTCAATGCTGGCAGCAGAGCCCAATTAAATAGATCCTATAACTTCACTTCCAAGGATGATGAATAGGCCTAATGCGTATGATCATCTATAGGATTATGCTATGGATGCTGTGCACTAGCTTGGCTTCCATGTGTACTGACAAACATCTAAATTTGTGGGACTATAAAGATAATATAAGCCTTTGGATAGCTGTACACTGTCGTCATGTGTCACAATCATGGTGCCTTGCAATCACATGTAGTAGTCTGCATTGAACATAATGAAGATATATTCTTGTGCCTGTTACACCACGCATCTACAGATCAGCGCCAAAGCCTTGGAGTCTACAATCCTGACCTAAGACACTTTGTTTCAATTGGGTGACATGGCTGTACGTTGGTGGATACAGAGACAGCTCAGAGACAGCTTCTTAAGAGTCTGCTAGCCCTGAAGTTATGCACTCCGATGATTTAGTCCCACGTTTTATGAGTGTAGCCTGAGTGAAGCGGTTCAGGTTGAGACAGAGTGCCACTGAAATAAACACGGGCACTGTTGGCGCTTCTTTGTTTTCATCTTGATATGGTATCATAAAAATGCTGGAATGCTTTTAACCTCAGAGGCTAGAGACAAAACATAGCCTAACTGTTATTGAAAGGCAGTTCTTATGCCTATGGGGACCCTCATAAAATAGCAAAGCTATGGCTATTGATGTGACTATTATATTTGACAAGTGTTTGTAAAATGACATATTTGTATGTTTACATAAGTGACACAGTGAAAACCTCAGATTGATGGTGCAAAGCTGACAAAAACACTTCAATCTAAAGCTAAGAATGAGATGGCAATGCTCCCTACCACACTGACACGGATTAATGTTTATTATGCCTAACCTCCTTCAACAAGCACATGAAACCATTTCAAGAGAGGCATTTGATGGACTTTCAGAGAAACAAAAAACAGGAGAAAAAACAAATAGAAAACAGAAAACTCTTAACTCTCTTAAGGAACTTTTTGAAGACATTCTGACCAACTATAGTGTTGTACAGTGACAAGGTCTTCTATTCATTGATAAGAGGAGAAGCACCAGAAAGTGAGAAGGTTGACAAAGGTTAAGTTTTAGTTCACAGTTCACAGTCCAGCTCATTGATCCAGGACAGGGATCCAACAAGTTTAGCATATTGTATTTTTGCCAATAGTGCATTTGTGAATTTGAATTTGCATTGGAATTGAGAGAGAGAGAGAGAGAGAGAGAGAGAGAGAGAGAGAGAGAGAGAGAGAGTAAAAAGCATTAAAGCTGCAGGGTTTTGATGAAAAATTGTGTGTGTGTGTGTGTGTGACAGATAGAGAGAGAGAGAGAGAAAGAGAGAGAGAGAGAGAGTTAGTGTGTGTGTGCCCGCGCTGTTGGCTCATTCAGGGAGCACACTGCGGTAGAGTGGAGATTGGGTTTAAAAATGACCACAGGCTCAACGCCAGATTACGTGTAAACGAATAGATGTGTGGCCATTTGTAACACGTCCATTGCGCCTTAGTAGAATAACACTGTCCTAATATCACACATTATTTTAGGAAATTACAATAATATTACATATTGTTATTTGCCCTGGGAAAAACATTCAGCAATCACTAAGAGGATTACAAAGTGGTTAGCGCCTTTGAGATGCCTCACGCGCTGAAAGCTCCCGCGTGGGACTATGCCACTCACCTCACTCGCCTATGAAATGGCACTTAACCACACGGAAGATTTATAAAAGACAAATAATTTCAAAATGCACATGTTGGATGTGCGGGCGTTATGTGTTCACCCAACAAACCGGCTTAAACCAAACCATCACGAGTGAGTACAGACACTCTCCCAGGGAAAGCCGATCAAAGAGTCGATTAAATTAAAAGCTAGGGGGCTCTTGGCCGGAGGCTGTTGTCTGTTGTTCCGGTCAATGCGATGCCATGCCTCAAAACTACAAATGTCGGCGTGATTAAGTCCCTGCAAGAAGGTTACTCAAGAAGACACACACAACCGACTGAAGCGTATATGTCTGTTAGCAAACGCAAAAAAGCAAAGGTCCGACTCTGCAACCTTCATCGCAGTTCGTCCATAACATCAGTTTACAGCGGAAAGTTCCCGTGAAACCATGTCATGGTCGAACAGTTTCCCTCGCATTTATATATATGTCTCACAGGTCAGTTCATTGAAGAGTTTCCGCTAACACAGTTGAAAGCGAAAAAACGCACACCTCGGGTAGCCTACCTCGGGTTTCGCTGTCCAGGGTGCTGATCAACACTGACTGAATTCGGTCGCCTTGAGTGTGATTTAATCCCTGCGTTCAAGACCGGGAGACGGGGTCCAAAAACCACAATGGTTTGTAGCCAACTGTACACTGAAACAGCGGTGGGACAGAGTAGACGGAACGATAAGTAATCTCCCTCTAAATACGGTCAAACGTAAACGTACCGTAGATAAAGGAAGAAGCACACCCCCGTACCCCCGTCTGCGGCCGACTTTGCTAATTCCGATCCACTCTCTCTCTCTCTCTCTCTCTCTCTCTCTTTCTCACTCTCGCTCTGCTCTCCTCGCCCGCCCGGCAGAAAGGATAATTTATTGGCAATTTGCTTATGTTGAGACCGGCAGCCCACTGCTTCCCCGCCCTTTCGCACTGGCCACAGCGGTGAAACAGCTACAAACTCTTCACGTGTGTGTAGTGTACGTCTTTGTGTCGTTGTGTGTGTATGTGTGTGTGTGTGTGTGTGTGTGTGTGTGTGTGTGAAAGAGAGAGAGAGAGTATGAGAAAGAGAGAGCTTGTGTGTATGTGTGTGTATGTGTGTGTGTGTGTGTGTGTCTGCGGTTTTCTCAGTCATTCTATCTGTGTGTGTGTGTGTGTGCAGTGTGTGAATGTGTGTATGCATATGCATACTAGTGTTTGCTTGTGTGTTCATGTGGCTGTTCCCCCCCCCCTCCACCTCCCAGCTCTGTGTGTGTGTGTGTGTGTGTGTGTGTCTGTGTAATATGATAACAAAGCGATAACCATATTGCCATCAGTAAGTTTGGCACTATCAGTCCTGTGAAATTGGGGACAGTGGCAGCGCTGCGATAAAACTGGAGTGGCCCCACATTACTCTGAGCAGATAGCAGACACTCGCTCCTCTCAACCGCCACCAAACAGACGGCTTCATATACTTCACATTTTCAAAGATAAATAAAGTGATTATCAAGCAAACATTTACAAACCACACCGTTTAGGCTATCTGTAATAAATTATTTGTGGCTCTGCCTTGTGGTAAACAAAACCAGAGCAAATAAATTAACTGGAGATTAGCATGAAATTTGAGCTCTGTGGATGTTAAAACACATTCACATCATTTTCAGTAGAACTTTCAAACTGCTGTTGCATGTGGAGTTGCACCCCCTTTGGAATACATACAGCATATCGCTACATATGGGCTTTGGATGTTCAAAGATGAGCATCTCGTTCAGCTGGAGGGAAACGCTTTCCAGGATTTGAGTTGAAGTGCACATACAGCTGAATAATGTAACAGAATGAAACTCAAATGGCCCTTGGGGGAGAGAGAGAGAGAGAGAGAGAGAAAGAGAGAGAGAGAGAGAAAAGTAAAGAACAGAGTAGAAATCCACCTTTTTAACATCAAGACCATGCATATGTAGGCCTGGGAAAATAAGGGAGACACTGATGCAGTGTTAGTGATTTAGAAAGCTTAGCATACTGTCAGAGTTTAGGGGGGAAAAGTCAAATAAACAGATTTGAATGGAGTTTATTGAATTATTTGGATTCAACTTGACCATAGACATTCATTTGCCCATATGGGATAGTAACCGTGAAAAAAAAAACTTGAGAGAGAGCAGAAGAGAATATAGAGACAGGGAGAGAGAGAGAGAGAGAGAGAGAGAGAGAGAGAGAGAGGGAGAGGGGGCAGAAACAGAAACAACACATGCTAATTACTGTTCATCTCTTACAGAAACAAATAACCTGCTGACCTTGACCAGTTTATCTCCATCCAGTATGTGATGTGTGCATGTGGCACAGGCTTTTCCTCTAGTGCTGTTCTGCAGAAGGGGGCGTGTGCATAACGTCCTAGTGACTGGTGTTTGGCAGACTCTGTTTAGGGCACAGTCTGACATGAGCATTTAATTACACATCAGTCAGATTTCACATGCTCCACTTCTCTCTCTCTCTTTCTCTCTCTCTCTCTCTCTGTCTCTCTCTCTCTGTCTATCCCTCTCTCTATCTCTCTTGCCATCTTTCTTTCATGTCTCTCTCTCATTCCCCCACAGGCTTGCAACCCTAACACTGCTTCCTGATGATTACCACAAATTCTATCATTATTTTTGCTACAAACTAATTAGTTGTGGGTGTGTGTTGGTACATGTGTGTGTGTGTGTGTGTGTGTGTGTGTGTGTGTGTGTGTGTGTGTGTGTGTGTGTGTGTGTGTGTGTGTGTTAATGTGTGTACTCTATGCCTGTCTTTGTGAGTTGGATCATTAGCCTTCACTAGAAAGTATAGATTTGGTGCAGATATGTGCAAATAGGGCTTTGAGCTCCAGGCCATGCAAAGCTGGCCTGCAATATCCAGTGGCTGAGAGATACAGAGCGAGAGAGAGAGAGATAAAGAGAGAGAGAGAGAGAGAGAGAGAGAGAGAGAGAGATGCCATCTTACTATATCAGACAGCCCCATAAAACTTTTTCCCAGTATGAAAACGACCAATTGAGCGGTACTTGTAATAATGTAGTATTGTCTTTAAGCAGGCTTACATGAAAATATAAATATAAATGTAAGCTACATTATTAGAAGGACTACCACTGAACTGGTAATACCACTAAAAGTTTAATGGTAGTTGAGCTGAGACACAACAAACAACAAACAATGGGTTTACATATGCAGACCACAAAAGCTACCCTAGCATTGCTCTTTTAAACTGGAGAAGAGAAAGACCAGCATAGTCCTTCTTGCATACATATTTATAGCATTGTTACATTTGTGCCTGTCAAT
>NC_063207.1:15417864-15425364 GCF_017589495.1 Alosa alosa | reverse complement strand
CATTATGTACATCTATTGTCTTTGAACTTCAGGGTAGAGCTGTGTATTTTGAAGGTGAAAGGATTCTGTTCCACACTATAAATGGTTACTGTGCAATGACATGGGTCACATGTTGTACATGTTGTATTCCACATTCCATTAGGTTTTACATCTAGTCATTTGTCCAGTGTACAGTACAACAAAGGCATGAATCTCTCACTCTTCAGTGGGAATTCAATTTGTGACCTGGTCACTGTGAGCCAGGCAGGGTTTGAGATGAACAGCAGAATAGCCTGAGAGGTTCAAAAGCAGCTGAACGTGAAAATGAAATGAACATGGTTTGTGGAGATATTTATTTGGTGAGAAATAAAGTGGAAGGCTTTTGCTCAGGGAGGCTTTAAAGATGCATTCTGCATTGCTATTCTACCAACTCTCAGGGCGTAAAAAAACTAGAATGAGCAAACCTGATGTGTTTTCATTTTGCATATTTGTCATTTTTAAACTCGATTTGTGCAGTAAATATTGTATGAAAGTCCTCCACTGACAATTGAAGTGAATTTAGCACATACAGACATCCTTCCCTATTGCAGGTCCTTCCCAAAATCGCAGGTGATTGGAAAGGTTTCAGAAAGACTGTAACTCATACAGTAGATCAGTGGTTCTCAAACTTGTCACAATGTGTACCACCTCAGAAAACAATTGGCTCTCCAAGTACCACCGACTGACATTAAAATTCAGTAGCATAGACCAAATAAACTACATATTTTACATTGTACATACTGTTTTACATCATTTTTCCCCCAAGAAACAAAAAAAACTAGTTTAAAGTTAACTTCATTGATCAAGGAATTTTTATTGTATATATTTTGATATAATTTGAAGTGATTATTGCATCTTTATGAAAGAAAAAAAACATCTTGGAGACTCCCGGAGTACCACTACAGAGAGTCCGTGTACCACCAGTGGTACCCGTACCACAGTTTGAGAACCACTGCAGTAGATAAATGCATCATTCCAAGTCACAGTTGAGGTCAATAAAACTGTACAAATCAAGCTAACAATAGCAGTGAATAGACCATCCCCTGGTCGTTGTTAACAACATTCCTTTTTGTCTGCCTCTATTTAACATTTGCACTCACTGATCCCCACCATCACCCTCAGAGAACACAGACTATAAGCTGTATACACTACTTTGTGTGTGCTGGGTGCATTGGTGAAAAATCCATGTAAGCTTCATCAAATGCTGTCTGTTCTATTGATCTCAGATAGGCACTGTTGGGATGTTTGGGCTACCTTGTTCTGAAATGACCTCTGTGATACAGGTTTACCTCATCAAACAGCATATGGATGAGACCAGGGCACCCAAGGTCAAGAACTTCCCTCGGACTCTTCTTTAACACCTCCCAGTCAATAACTTCGCCATAAAGCTGTTGGAGATGTCTGGGGAAACGAGCCCATGTAAACACGTAAATGCACAGCCCCGAGAGATCATAAACGGAGTCAAGAGGGTGGGCGTTCGATCGGTGCAGCATGCAGACCAAAGGGCATAACGCTGCATCCGGAGCTCTGGCTGAGGTTGTCAGCTAATCTGAGATGTTTGCTCCACATCATGTCCTAATGCAGTACCTGCTGCCTAGACTCAGTGGGACATGGTGTTTCTGTCATAAGTGAACAGCACTCAGGGATGAGATTTGGTGGTGAGGGGTGGGGGGCTCAGCAGGCTGGGCTGGGAGCTGCTGTCTGTATGCCGTCCCTCATTAGTCTCTAACACACACACACACACACACACACACACACACACACACACACACACACACACACATTCGCTTCTGACATGTTTGTATATTGTGTAAATTCCAGACACGCACACACGCACACATGCACACACTCGCCTTAGACGAGTTTGTATATTGTGTGAGTTTGCAGACACACACACACACACACACACACACTTATCTGACATGTTTGTATATCGTGTGAGTTCTCAGACACAAACACACACACACATACATACACACACACACACACACACACACACACACACACACACACACACACACACACACACACACACACACACACACACACACACACACACCTTCACCTCAGATACATTTGTTTATTGTGTTTGCACACACACACACAAACACACACACACACACATACACATTCACCTCGGATACATTTGTTTATTGTGTTTGCAGATACACACACACACACACACACACACACACACACACACACACAATACACACACACACACACACACACACACACAAATATTCACATAAATACATCCATAATTGCACACATACAAAACATCCAAGAGATCCTAAAACAGGGACAGGCTGTCACAAAGGCATGACAAATTGATGAATGGAAAACTGTTGGTGAGTCAGAGTGAGTGCGGAAGTGAGAGAGAGAGAGAGATCGAGTGAGTGAGTGAGAGAGACAGAAAGAGAGAAAGAGAGAGAAAGAGAGAGAGATAAAGAGGTAGTAGAGCTCCAGGCTGTGGTCTCTTAGGTATATAACCTTTTAGTGTCCCTATCTGCTAGATCTCGCAGATCGGTAGGGGAGGCTGTTGCAAACCAGTGACCCTGACAACACGACAGCCAGGGACTGAGCTCATAAAGAGCTAATTGATAAGGCCGCATCTGACAGCAGATGTGAAAAGCAGATGGGGTGCACTACTAGCAGTAAAGTGATTGATTAAAGCCAAACACGCTTGCTGAGGTGTCCCAGCCCTGCACGAAAATACTGTCCTTCTGGTAATTAAGGAGATGAACCACTATTAAAAATATATATATATATCTGTTCAGCGGTGCCTATGTTATTTTCTCCTAATCACATTAGCAAGGTCTCTGGTATGTCTGATTACAGTTTTTTTCAACTGCTTACACACTAAATCTTTGCTTGTCACACAATTTTCTAAACATGTCTTCCAAACATCATAACCCCACACCAAATCTGCAAAACCCATACACTAATTCTCAATGTTTGACTCAGTTTTCAATGTACTAAAACACATTTTGCAAAACACCACACACAATTTTCTGCTTAACACACAAAAATCTAACAGAAAGTAACTTGATTTCGTTTTTCAAACACAACCCATCAAAATGCCACACTAAATCACCAGTGCTTCACTCTCTCTCTTCACATGTGTAAACACTCATTACTTTACGGAACACCATCCAATCATTGCCTTAGTATAGGCCTATGAATACAGTAGATATACTTTATATGTAGGTATGGACCCTTTCAATCTGGCTCTAGAGGATTTCCGGTTGAAATGTTCAGAACCAATGCAGATATAATACTTTGAAAGGAATGTTCTACAAAACGTCGACTTTATGTACAGTAAAACTTGTCTTTTTTACTATATTTTTGTGTCTATGAATACATACATAACCACCCCCCCACACACACACACACACATACAGACACACACATGCATAAACACACGCACATACACACACAAACACACTTTTCAAAGTGTGTTAGCAAAGTAATTTGATAGTAGTCAGTCATTTCCATCTTAGGCAATTCAATATTGCTTGCATTTTTACTGTGTATTTCAACTTCTCTCTGTAGATACCGTAACTTTCACTCTTGTATGGAAATACATAAAGTCTATGAAAGACGAAAGAGCATTAGTTTTTGAGTTTTGTACAGTGTGTACATGATGTATCCAAAATGTCATATTATGACAAAAGTGTTTGTAATGTGAGGTGAATGTTTGATTTAAAGATGTGTTTATGACATTTTGAACGTTGTGTGTCATTTTGCTGGAGATTTGAGGCATTTTGCATTTTGTGTGAGCGATTGTTGGTTTTGTGTGTGGAGTTTTGAAAAATAGACACAGAGTTTTGAAAACGTGTGTAAACAGTTGTAAAAAACTATAACTATGAGACTTTTAGTCTTAACTCTTATTAAATCTTAAATGGAGAACATGAATGAGCAGTAAGGTAAGGTTTAAATGTGGATACATTTCCTGAGGCAGTCGAAGTAGATAGTGCTAAACGCTTGCAAAACTGTAATGAAACCTAATATGATTTGAGCAGTTAAAAAACTCCTCATAATACAGCAGACTATGTTTCCAGAGGTAGGATAGGTAGGGCGTTTGTACCTCAGTAAATGAAAGTGAAAGTCTATCCTGTAATCCATCTTCTCAACAGGAGGTAGAAATAATGACCGAGATCAACGGTATCAGTGAGGGAGAGCGAAAGCACGGCCGAGCTTTCACGGTCTGACTGTGACAGCTTTTACACCTTAGCCTTTTTTTTGTTAAATGTAAAAATGAATTGTGAGATCATGTTTAAAAGGTTATGTTTCAGCATTTATAAGTTCCATTTTTAAAGTCACATTTTGATCCTCCATGTTCACATAATGCTAAAATGTGTGTGTGCACAAGTGTTTGTGTTTGTGTGTGAGTATGTGTGTGTGTGTGTGTGTGTGAGAGAGAGAGAGAGAGAGAA
This sequence comes from Alosa alosa, assembly GCF_017589495.1. Taxonomy (NCBI): domain Eukaryota; kingdom Metazoa; phylum Chordata; class Actinopteri; order Clupeiformes; family Clupeidae; genus Alosa; species Alosa alosa. The sequence continues at coordinate 15,420,907 of NC_063207.1, read as the reverse complement.
AGAAAGAAAGAAAGAAAGAAAGAATAGAAGAGTTTGTAACCTATTCTAATCTTGTTAGGGCATACGTGGAATGTGGAACATGGCTCATCTGTGCGGGCACTTTATCGTGCTCTGCAGTGCCTACTTTGGACGGCTGCGTCCCTAATTAGCCATGTTAACGACTCCAAACAAGAGACAATGGTGCTGCCGCTGCCAGGTCTCCCTGCCAGAGAGTGGTGGTTGCACGGCAACACCAGGCAGCAGCTGCCGGGCCGGTTGACATTCCGCTGCTCTGTCGTCGTCCTTTCCCGTGAATAAGTTTTCTCCACGCACCTCTTCGACAGCAAACATATTGTGACATTTTGATTCAGGAAGGAAAAGGTTATTTCCCTTTGCCTTCTGCAGATGTTTGTGTGTGTGTGTGTGTGTGTGCTGCATGCATGTGTATGTGTGTGTGTGTGTGTATATGTGCTACATACATGTGTGTGCATGTGTGTGCTACATGCATGTAGAGTATGTGTGTGTGTGTGTGTCTCTTGGTTTCTTTCCTGTTATTTGCCTTCACTGATGAATTACTTAAAGGACCAAAAAACAACTGAAAACAAATAATAAAACAACTTTTTAAGTGTGTGCACGTGTGAGTGTGTGTGTGTGTGTGTGTGTGTGTGTGCGCGTGCGTGCGTGTGTGTCTGCACATCTCCTCTATTAAAATGTTCTCCACGGTGTAAGTGCCATGAAAGGCAGAACTCAAGGGGCAAACAAGCAGTGACAGGAGTTACTATGGCAACAGGCCTTAATGTACACCAACGTTGAGCGGGTGGTCAGACCCTTCACTCCATCAGAATACGGAGGAACGAAGAGAATGCAAGGGAGTGAAAAGCGAGAAAGGTGGATGATTGAAGAAGAGAGCGAAACATAATTCACCGTTAAGTTTGAGTCAGGACAACTCTGGGAGTGTTTTCAAAGTAGGGTTGGGTATCGTTTGGGTTTTATCCGATACCGGTGCTAAATCGATACTTTTAAAACGGTGCCTGAACCGGTATCATACTTTGTTTTTAAAATGTTTTAAATTAAAATGGTCTAAAGCATGAATTGCTTTTTTTATTATTGATAAGAAATTTGAACATGAAATTGAACTGTTATATTCAATTTACTATTAATATCTCATTGCTCCTGCGAATAATACATTTAAATGTTAAAACAGCTTGACATGCATGCACACACAATGGTAGGCTAAACCTCTGCTTTCTAGTTTATCCAGTGTAGGCAGTTTGCTATAAGGTAGACCTATGTAAAACCGCTTTCTATAAAACTGCCAGGTCATGGACAACGGCATTTGCAAGCAAGCTAATCTAACAGGGACTCTACTTTCCAGTTAATTCAGTGTGTTCCCAAATGCTTCAAGAAATTTCATGTCTTAACCCATAACACGCAATAGTTTTGAACATGTTAGGCTACATGTCGGTGTTGAAGTGTTTAGATTCCCAGCGCTGGCCTAGTAGGCATTTTAACAGCAACTATGGCTATCGCTAACACCAGCTGAGTTTAATTACCGATAACTTAAGGAGATGGTTTCGTAGCCTCTTTGACAGCTCAGTGACATCAGGTATGTAACCTACATATTTATGTTTTTGCCAGCTAACTTTTAACATGATCTTCAAATTCATTGTGATACTATATGGGATCATGCACATGAAAGATTAATATCATGCCATTATGTTGTTTAGATTTAGAACACACCCTGAAATACAGTTTTCACCTTACAACTTTGCTGATAACATTTCAAATAAATTCCAGTTAGCGCATTAGCAAGGATATTGTGTAACATAGGCTATTGTTGATGTTGATGTAGATTTTGACATCGCGATATCGCTTTAAAGTAAGCTACTTGGGCTCACGCAAGCTGTCAAACACTGTCCACTTGCCTATGTGGTGCACCCCTCTGGTTTATACAGTGTTTATGTTAGCTAACTGTATATGGATGCGCATGACATGCAGTGATGCCTCGTATAAAAAATAAAAAAAAAACGCTATTTAAGCACCGAAAAGAGGCACCGAAATCCACGTTGTTATTCGATGCAGTTACTACCGTTTGCGTAGGCACCGGTGCCATATTAGAACCGTGTTTCGGTGCCTAACCCTATTTCAAAGACTTACTGAGGGCTGTGATGGCAAGGCTAAGTTTTGGTCTCAGCAGACTGAACCTCGCAAAAAGGGTTTTGTTGTTGCTGAATGTGTGAACCAACCCTGAGGAACCAGCTTAGTGAGTGAACATGGATAAAAGAGTGGGTTTCTGTCCCTACAAACAATCAAAGCAGGTCTCTGTAAGAGGAGGTGTGTGTGTGTGCGTGTGTGTGTGTGTGTGTGTGTGTGTTGGGGGGGTGGGGGACGGTTGACTCTAGGTTGTCTCAGCTTGTCAACGACCATAGTGAATGTGAGAGTACGAGAGTGTGAAATGATTGACGTATGCGGTTGGCGGTAAGCCATTCAGCTTCAGCAAGAAATGAAGAAATGTCATGGCTAATCTCAACTTTCCTTCAGCTGTAGCGGGGGAAGTTCTGAGAACTGAGACTTGAGACCAGTGGGTGGCATCAGGAGCAGAGGCTACGCAATTTAAAAAAATTCATTCGGGAAAAAAAACATTCAGGTAAAAGGGTCCTTTCAGGTGTCCTGAAGGAGGAACTCTAGTTCCACTATTGGAAACAAAAAACAACAATTCCACAGCTATATTATAGAGAGAAAAAGAGAGACACAGAGACTGTGTGTGTGTGTGTGTGTGTGTGTGTGTGTGTGTGTGTGTGTGTGTGTACGTGCGTGGTTAAACTCACATGGAAAGCTGTGTTCTTTTTCCAGCTCCGATTTAGACACAGTATGCGACATGAAGTCCTGAGAGAGAGAAACCCTGGCATAAAAATCCTTTCTCTCCATCCTCTCTGCATCAACTGTACACACACACACACACACACACACACACACACACACACACACACACACACACACACACACACATACACACACATACACATACACATACACATACACATACACATACACATAAATGCTA
>NC_063207.1:15337864-15410364 GCF_017589495.1 Alosa alosa | reverse complement strand
AGGACCTGAACTCAACGGTCTCATTCTTCTCTCTCTTTCTTCTCTCTCTTTCTCCTCTCTCTCTCTCTCTCTCTCTCGGAGGCGGATGTGCTCGCTCTCTCTCTCTCTCTCCCATCCCTCTCTCTGTCAGTCTCCTCCTCACCTCCACCTGTGTCCAGCCCCACGTGTCCAGCGCATCACCTCGGCCACCCATCTGCCTGGTGTGGGTGAAAACAACTACAACAACAACACCCAGCAGCAGCGGCAGCCACAGCCGTCACCACCAGCACCGCAGCGGCGCGAGACGGGCACAGATGGGCACCCGGCGCTCTCACGCATTCATTATTCACTCAACCTGTCAGCTGGCATGTGGAGGGAGGCGGATGTGCCGCGCGTAAACACAAACAGAGCAGCGTTTAGGGAAACAAATGACTAAACGGCTTTTTATCTGCGGGTGGGTAGGTGGGTGGGGGAGGTGGTGGTGGTGGGGTGCAGCAAAGGGAGAGCACTTTTCTAAACTAGACTCGGAGGGATTTTACTTGGACAAAGACTAAAGCTGGCGGAAAAGCGGATGGTGTGTGTGTGTGTGTGTGTGTGTGTGTGTGTGTGTGTGTGTGTGTTTACTGTGTTAGAAATATAGCCTGATGTGGTATGGAGGGGGGTTGTCTGAGAGGAGGGGGGTGGGGCGGGGGTGCTAACCTCACAGGTTCAATATCACCTTGCAGACATTCGCACGCTTACAAAAACAAACAGCTTAGCCACCTGGCTGCTGGTGCGTGGGACGTGTCTTTTACGAGCAGAACAAGCTGTTCAAACACAAACACTGAATTCTCCCAGACCTTTCCTCCGCACTCGTTGTGCACCCACGCCACCTCCGACAAGAAGTCAAATTGGAAACTTTTCACAGGCTCTCCACCACGCCATACCGGTTGATCTCCAAACTCTCACGGAGAACAAACACACCGCCAGATGTTTGGTGCAACCAGTGCTGTGACTGGAAGGGGGACTGATGGCTGGGCCACTGTCAATAAAGGAGCGATAATTCCCAATTAATTTGCTGGCCCACTTCAAACAGGCCCAGGGAGTAGGCAGAGATTAAAACACTTTGGGCGACACGGCGTGTTAATCAGCTTTCACGCGATGAATCATAAGCCCCTTTAATGGGGGGAAAAACATCTGTGTAATTTCAAAAGAACAGCATGAAGGTCCTTGCGCACTCTGCGTAACTTGCCGTGACAACAGTTTTTTTTCTTTCTTCAGTGTTCCACCAATCTGGGCTTGTCATCTAAATTTTTGCTGGTGGAATGAGTTGCAGCATTCACACACACACACACACACACACACACATACACCTATGGACACGCCCAAATGGTTTAAAACCAACACACTATTTCATGCACATAAGCTATTACACTGTATAATACATAATATAATACATTTCATGCACATAAGCTATTACAATGTATAATATATTAAAGATATGGGCACAAACACCCACACACACACACACACACACACACACACACACACACACATATACTGTACACATATATACAGACACATACACACACACACATACTGTACACATATATATACAGACACATACACACACACACACACATACTGTACACATATATACAGACACATACACACACATACTGTATACAGACACATGCACACACACACACACACACATACAATTCCGTCAAGCCCTGCGAGGAGCATGAACCTCTAAAATACTGTTGCATGTCATCTTTGCCCTTTATGATTTTATTTATGGCTTATTCCTAAATAGACGGCACTAGACAGCCCTGTCTGCTTCATTACAGTGGATGGATGCTGTCTTGCTTTATTCTCTCAATGAGTGCTCAAATGGCAGTGAAGTCTTACATGCTGCTGCCCCTGCAGTGTTTTTGTCACTGACAGCTAAATGTAAATTCTAATATCATGTAAGCCCTGAGGCATTTCAACTTAGTGTCTTGTCTCTTGGCTTTTAAGTTCTCTGATATAAGTATAAGTATATATACTTTTTTGATCCCGTGAGGGAAATTTGGTCTCTGCATTTAACCCAAACGGTGAATTAGTGAAACACAAACAGCACACATTGAGGTGAAGCACACACTAATCCCGGCGCAGTGAGCTGCCTGCTTCAACAGCGGCGCTCGGGGAGCAGTGAGGGGTTAGGTGCCTTGCTCAAGAGCACAGCAAACGTTCTGTTTCTGAATGTAAGTTTTCTGAAGTCAGAATGGATTGACACAGCAGTTCAGGCCCTGATGTCATGTTTTTGTCCCTGCCATGTAGCTGTCCACAAAGGGTGCACTGGGGCAAGAAAACGACCTTTCTTTAGAAGGACACTCTGACACCATTTCAACCAGTAATATGGCCAGTCACTCTCTTTCCTCTCTAACACTTTAAGAGAGTGTCACTCCAGAGGTTTTCACTCACAACATCACACGAGTCACTGAGTGAAAACACGGAACTCTTCTAGCCTTGCTGCTGTTCCCTGCACTTTCCTTGCTGCTCTCTGGTGGTAAATATTATATCAAAAGTGGACAACTTCTCTAGTCTCTAGGAGTTTCTATTCGGCCTAACTGTTGGTTGGTTGGTCTTTGAAGCCAGACTCTTCTGGCTAAGCACTAGCCTGCAGTGGAGAGCAGTGACTTTTCCCCAGCTGGTTTTGCAGGCAGACTTGCCACCTTTGTTTTTGTACATTTGTGACTTTGCAGGTTACCCCCCACACACACACACACACACACACACACACACTGTTGAGTTATGCAGGCCTGGCTCCCAGACCTGCCTGAGGAGCAGATGGAGAGAGATAGAGAGAGAGAGAGAGAGAGCCCTCAGGAGCACTGGTACTCAGCTGGGACAGTGTTGTGACCAGGTGCCTTGTGTTTTCAAACTAGATATTTTCCATTCCTTTTTTGGTCATTGGCAGTAGATATCTAGTCCAGTGGAAAACCAAGGAAAAGAGGGCTGAATAATGTTGGGTGGGCTGGAGGACTGGTGTCTGATTCCAGACACAAATCTCTCAAATTATGTGATGCAGTTTGATAAACCTTGCTTCACAGTTTCAATATCGTTTATTTATGAACGTTTTATGTACTGTAATGGCATGATGATGACACATTCTCTGGTGGGCTGATTTTTAATAGTTTCGGGGAAGTATGATCCATATTCAGAGACCACTTTGACCTGAATGTGACCCTAATTGTAGATGTTTCATACAGTTTCTTGGAGCATCTGTGTCTTATAGTGAGCTTTCCTTCACAGCTTCTGCCAGCTGACGCTCAGGGACATGGATGCAGATCTGTGCAGTGTGGCCCCGTCAAGGTGTGTGTGTGTGTGTGTGTGTGTGTGTGTGTGTGTGGTTCCTGTCAGAGGATGCTGAGCTCCATCTGTGTTCAAGCCAAAATGGTCCTGATGCTGCATGCTTCATAAAGTTCACCAGCAGGAAAGTAAACCCAATAAATAATGGATTCACATCTAAGACTTTAATATCATGAGGGTTGAATTTCATAAATACGATATCTCACAGATACCTAAAATTAGATGAAAATGAAATAAATATGGGGAACTGATGACTTATGCTCTTATGTAAAGGTCGCTATGAATGATATCAATATCATCATAATGAAAAATCTTCAACACTCTTTTTGAAGAAAATTCAATTCAAAATTCAATAGTCCAAATTGATTTTGAACATAGTGATAGTGTACATTTTCATGTGTATGTGTATGTATGTCATGTGTAAGTTATTTTATTTCTGCTTGAAATGAAAAGGTGTAAGAATAGTGCTCATATATTGTACAGAATATGATGTGAACTGTATTAAAATAGACAAGCATGAGGTCTAACCCACAGAAACTGATCGGATAACATCTGCACTCTCTCATCATCCTAAACTGTTGGACTGGCATATGAACGTTGGCCTTTGACAGTTTTCATGGAAAGTTTTGCTCACTCTCTTATCAGGGAATCTGAAAATCATTTGGGAGTTGACACACAAACAAACCAAATAACCCAAACGACTGGATAAACAAATGGCTTAAGTGTGTAGAATGACCACTGAACTGCATGTATTCCACATTAATGTATATGGTTCCCGCTGTGGTATCACTCCCCATTGCTGTGTCTTGCTGATGTGCCATCATCTCTTTATAGTGTCCCCATCCTTTATGCAAGACAGCAAACCACAGGGACAAGTGCGCACACACACACACACACACACACACACACACACACACACACAAACTACATCTACCATTCAACACATTATGCCTGGTGTGGGAATGTAGTCAGTAAGTCACAAACAACAATTTGCATTTGCTAAAATGCATGTTCTCTACCCCCTATGTACACACAAACACATACACAAACTATGCACATTCATTAAGTTTGTCCTTCATGTTTGCATGCATGCATTTATCAGCACATTTACCATTCTCACTCACTTGACGCTTACATACTAAGAGCATTTATGAGGCCCATGTATATTTAAACTTCACTGTTGAATCTTTTGAAGATTCATAATTATCCATTTACCCTCAAGGCTTCCCCACCATCACTGCAGAACTCTCTCTTTTTCAAATACATCATTACATGTATAATTTGTATTATACATGTATGTGTTTTGAATCCTTGTGCTATAGACCTCTGAAGTTCACCTACAAAAAAACATCTTTGCCCAAATAAGGAGATCCAAAATCTTGAGATTTATTTCTATGGGAAAATAACGTGGGGATTTTTGATTATTGCACCTGTTAAACTCTCTCGGGGATGAAGAAATCGGAAATGCAGACGTTTTGTCCTCCGCCTTCAAGTGGATACTGAGTGGATCTTCGGTTGGTGAAGACGGCACACTTTGATCTTTGCTACCCCAGAGCTAACTTAAAATGCAACTTGTCACTGGAGCATCTGTGTCTTACAGTGAGCTTCACTTCACTAATCTCCTTATATGGGCAAAGATGACAGCTTTGGTTCCTTTTTGCAGGCAAACTTCAGAGGTCTATAGGTCGGGTAAATTTCCCACAGTGACCAATCAACAACCAACAACCATGACATGGGATACGACAACTACAACAACAACAAGAATAACAACAACAACAACAAACCAAAGTTGCAAACACAAAATCACCAACAAAGCCACCTTCATATGCAACAAGTAGACTTCACTAGCAAGTTCCATTGCCCCATTCATGCAGGCTCTAAGCCAAGCTATAGACCAATTGCCCAGAAAAGAATGAAAAGGGCCTATCACCCATACGGTAAAGTAAAATACACTATTTGTGGTCAGTTCTGTAAGGACTCAGAAAGCTTGGGCTCATTTTCTGTGTGAAAAATATGCAAGGATGTTGAACATTTTACCCTTTCAACAAGGTCATTGCTTGTGAATTGTGTCACATGACTGCTTCCATGTACATACTGGGATGTGATAGGGCTTTAAAGGTGCCATGTGTAATGTCCGCCAAAAAATCAATTCATACTCCACATTCCATAAAAGATGGGGGCAGTATACCTCCAGAAAGTGAGTTGGTCTACCCTAGAGTAATAACCAAGACATGTGTATTGCATTTTGGCTGGCGGTTATGTTGCCCGCATACCGCCTCCCATGGCCGAAACTGGTATTATGACACCTGTCGGGCTGTGGCTAGTAATTTAGCATGCTAATTCAGGTTGATATCTCTGCAGCACTATACCTTGTCATTTTTTTAATGACATCATCGCCCTTATTTCTTCTTATTCTTTTGATGCGTGTAGCTCAATGTTTGGATATTTTTACCTCAATTCTTACACATGGCACCTTTAAATGTCCCCCAGCACCGGGTATATAACTGCTTGTTCATCGCAGACACACTCACGCATACACACACACACACACTGCAGAAGTGTTTGGCTTCAAGCCAGCCTGTCTGATATGTTTCATGGACCGCAGGGTGAGGCATCTACCTCTAGATCATGGAGCTGTCAGGCTGAGACTCATGGCTAATATTTAACCAGGACCTGCTGACACTTTATGACCTCTGTGTCACAAGCATGTTACCACTGTGCATTTAATAACTGATGGCAGTTTAGGACCTGTCATGGAAAGTCATTAATCCTCCCCATTTTGAAAGGTTTAAGGTCCATAAGGTTCAGATATTTATACAGTACATGGTGTGTTTAAATATCATCTCATGGAGCCACATCACACCATTTGCTCCCGAGACAGTTTGGAGAGCAGTTTTATCAGTTTTACACACGAGTGCACACTTGCATCCAAAATGTGTACTCTTTCTGTCGAGTAGTTGATATCATTTTGGAGCATTTCCATGTCTTTACAGCAGATTGATAATAGTTGGCAGCTAAAAGTCCACATTGTGCTTTTCTGTTGGTGCCTGGATATTCTGCAGAGGAAATTATGCAGAGAAAATAGAACCATAAATCATTGGCCAATGTCAGTTGTTGGACACTCTCTTGTGCTTTTAATTACCTGAATAAAACAAACGCTTGCATTCATTTTCTGCAGTGAATCAGCCACAACTCTTGGACGCACACACAATACAAGATTAATTGAGAGTGTATCAGCTCAATGTATTCATAGGCAATATGAGATAGACAATGAAGAAAGGTTGAAAGACTGTGTGTGTGTGTGTGTGTGTGTGTGTGTGTGTGTGTGTGTGAGAGAGAGAGAGAGAGAGAGAGAGAGAGAGAGACATTTCTTTGCCAGTTCCAACTTTATAGAACAGCACCTCATCGTCTCCACCATTTAAATGCCAACTCCAAGACAGGTGCACGACATTGGCCTCTCATGGGGCAGGTTCAAGCACACTGCTAACATATGGCCATGCTAGGCCTGTGAATCTCCAAGCTGCCATGTTTATTTGGCAGTCTGATGCCCTTTTCATTCTTTTCTGGGCAACTGGTCTATAGCTATGCTCACTAATGTGCCCTGCCTGTCTGAGACAAACTTGGCATGTCTAAATGAAGGTAGGCCAGGGATGAAAGAGAGGGGAAGAGAGGTTTTTTTGAGGATATATAAGCAGCTCTCTGTCTCTTTGAAGTGGAGTGGGGGGAAATGAGGTCCTCCTGTCTTCATGAGTGGTGCAGGGAAGGACAGAAATGTGGTCGGGGTTGATGACACTTCATTTTCGTCTCTCAGACGGAAAGCAGTCAAAAATGTGCACACACATACTGTGCATAGTGGCATACACGCAGCCAGAAAAAGAATACACAATTTTCTAACCACCTCAACAATTATCGACACAAATGAACCATTCAATCCATGTTCTCCGCCCAAACGTTCGTAATCAGATTAGGCAGCAGTTTTTTCAGAACACCAGAGCGCCAATTCTAAATCAATTATCTCTTTACATCGCTCTCCGGTTTTTCTCTCTCACATATGAAGCACTCCTACAAATCAAATTTACTCTGCCGTGTCACGTCTGATTTGGATCTAGCTGTTTAGTGGGGCTTTTGAAGCGCCACAAGAATTATTCCAAACACTCACGAATGCATCATCATGGTCTGTTTTCATCACGGTAAGAGCCAGGGGGAAAAACGATGTCTGAAAGGACCATCAAGCCACTTCACGAAGTGCTGTTCTCCTCGTTTTCACTGAACGCCCACAGCGCTTTAAGCTCCAGCTGGTAGGCCTGTCAGCGGTGCATGTAATTATAGACAGCACATCACAAGTGTGTCCCGAGAGGGCGACGTCAGCCTTGACTGATGGCTCTAACCCTCGTGATGAGTATCATGCGGCCTCCAGTTCTCCATCAAAGCCTTTGTTATTCGATCCATCAATGTCTCTTTTCTTAAAATCATTAGACATCGCCTAGGCTAAAGTGATTGTTCTGTGGCGTAGGTTGATGACACTGATGTGCAGGATATATGTGTGTGATAGCTACTCTGGTAGATTAAGTTCAAATGTCTGAAGTGTTTTCTGAAATCTACAACTGTATGACTAAAATGCCTTGAAAATGATCCCTGAAGGACGTGACAAGAGCACAGACACCATTGGTGGATTCTTTGTGATTCTAAAGAAAGCACATAAGTATGTACTGCAGCTATTAGGCTACTCTCTAGACCAGGGGTCTTCAACGTTTTCCACGCCATTGACCCCCAAACTGATGGAGAGCTGGAGCAGGGATCCCCTACTATATATATGGCATACAAAATAAAAAAATTGTCTAATCAACCAAAGATTTCGCGACCCTGCAGTACTGCAGACCCCTGCAGTACCTCCGCGCGGACCCCCTGTTGAAGACCTCTGCTCTAGACAAAAGCATTCCTGACTACACTCCAATTGAATAGGGCAACTACATACAGTACCTATGAGCAGCCTCATCAGCAACACGTGTCATTTATAAGCAGCTGTGCCAACATTACTAAAGATGACAGGTGGAAAATTGAACTTACATGCCTAGACATTCTAGAAAAAGGCTGCAAGTTTATATTGACAAAGATTAAGAGACAAGAATTTTCCAGTAATTTAAATGATACATATGATTTACTCAAGACATTTATTTATAAATTAACCAATTATATGAATCAATGAAAATAATAAGAATTTTAATAGCCTGTTCAGAAAGTCAATACATAAAGTAATTGTAAATGATTAATCACAAAGATTTAGTAAATGATTAATCACAAAGATTTAGTTGCACAAAAATGCAAAAAATATATAGTTACATAATTTCTGCATAAGTGGTTAACTCTATCACTGTGTATACAAAGTCATATTCAAAGTTGATACTCTATGGTACACATCCATAACATGTGTATGATTCCTTATGATATTTATGATATTCATATTTTTATGAGGATAACTGAAGAGGGATTTTTTTGCTAAGAACCAATACAAGCTGCACCCATTCACACGGGACGCTCTTCCCATGAGCCTCTCCTTTTTATCTTCACACATGGGAGCATAATCAGGATGTCAGACTCAGAGCCTCTCCATCATCTTTCATTCTGGATTCTTCATCAAAGGAGGCCCCAGCAGAGCTCATTTAAATGGCCGCTGTGTGAGGCTTGCCCCATGGCAGACACTTTGACCAACCCTCCTGCTGTTAAGCCTCTCCTCTGAAGCCCGGTTGATAAGGGGCTGCTGCTGCTGGTGGTGGTGGTGGGTGTAAAGCCGTATGGGGTGGAAAGAGTTAATCTATTACGAGCCGTAGAACCAGGTCCAATCCCCAAGGCTCTCTGGTGAAAGTAGACCACTCAATCAGCCCCGACCAACCAGCCATGATGACTTCTATAGGATGTATGTGTATATATACTTTCTGTGCTGGTACTGAATTTGTCTGTGCAGTTAGGAATGCAGCACAATTTCTCCACCATTCACAGCTTTAAAGGGGGTTTCTCATCAAGGAAAAGTACCACATCAGTGAGTCATCTCTGGAGATATGTGTGGGAAACTGGGAGAATGATCATCTTTTTTTTCTTCTAGGGAGTACTAGATGAAGCTATCTCCTCTCCCCATTGTGTTCTAATTTGGTTTCATGCTGAGTTTCTGAAGTGTGTGTTTTGAACCAGAATTCCTTTGCTTTTTTTGGAAGGATTACACTGAGTTATTGAAGTCAATATAACATACAGACAGGGCAGATTAATTCCCTGTTGGAGGGGGATGGTGGTTCAGGTAGCACCAGCTATGTTTTCACACAGCTTTTAATGTCTAAGACCAGTCAGGCTTGTCATGGAGCAGGATGGAGCAGTATTTTAATCAGTGAACTAAAAACGTTGGGAGTAGTACTCATCATTACTGCACAGAGAGTGACCAAGAGAAAAGACCTGTGTGAATTTGAGAGTTGACTTTCCTTCCACATGCTGGCTGTTGTTGGTAAAAAATATGGCATATCACGAGATCCAGTCATGGAGAAGTACAATCGAGGTGCAGAGTTTCATCTCCTGGTACAGTAGAGAGGCACACACGAAGCACAATGCACTCCAGAATATGTGCCTCTGACTTGACACAGAATTATCCAGGGTATACTGTAAGCACACAACAACAAAGGATAGATAATCATACAGTAACAGTGGCAGAGTCAGGAGACATCCAGGCTACGCTAATCAATGACGCCAATGGCCTATGACGTAAAACAAGAAGTGATATCAATGCTGACGCCTTACATGGTTGGGACAGATATCATACAGGGTCATGAAGGAGCATACTTTTAGCGTCAAAGTGACCTTCTAATGAGAAATGCAGAACATTAAACCACATAGCCTGCAGCAATATTGGACCTAATGCTCTATTCCACTTTCTTTCAGTGTAGACCTAGCTGAGTGGACTGAGTAATGATCGCTCCAGTTTGCCTCCCTCAAACACCTGCCAGGCCTTAAAACGATGTGGGGGAAAATGAACCTCTAAAGACAACAAACGACACCGCCAGTCAAGACCCCACTGAGGGCAGTTTGCTCAGCGCTCCTGTGTGTGTGTGTGTGTGTGTGTGTGTGTGTGTGTGTGTGTGTGTGTGTGTGTGTGTGTGTGTGTGTGTGTGTGTGTGTGTGTGTGTGTGTGTTGTCCCATCTGCTTTATACCTGCATCTCTAAGAAAACAAGATGAATCAAAGGGACAGAATAAGATGTTGGGGAATGCCAAGGGAATGATAGAGTGAGTGAGCGAATAGAGAGAGGAATTGAGAGAGAGAGAGAAAGGAAGAGAGAGAGAAGAGAAGATTAGGGACAGCGCTTTTTAGCTTGGATGAGGTGTATTTAGTGGCCATATGAAAATAAATCTCCTTTATTGCTCTTACGTAATGTTCTTTACAAATAATGTCCTATTTACATAACATCACATACATATCAGTGACTGTACAGCACCAGCATTATTAAGGGGGTTTCTATTTCCTTTTCCAAAATATTCAAAATATGTACAATTAAAAGACTCTTTGTCCTTCAAAAAATGTGAGCACTGCAAAACTCTTAGCACACAACTTAAACATGTAATTCCAGCTCTCTTTTCAAAGCATTCCATGTTCTAAAAATGAGCCCTTCATTAAAAAGTTTTCGTACTGTAATTAAAGAATTCTTGTTACTTCCCATAACCCAGGCCTGATGTTCCCATTTTAAGTTGCCATAGAGCTCCTGAGCTCCTGAGAGGAGAGCCCGAACGTCATGATGCACTCCGAGACTGCTGACTGTGTGACAGAGAAAAGACGTTCTTTTACAAGTCTTGTGTTTGCCATATCCAAATGATTAAAGCCTCCTCTGATTGTGAATGCCTTTCAAAGAGCTGCCTTTGAGTGGAATGCATAATTTCTCCAGTTTTGATGTGGTAATGAACCAGTAAATTCAGCTTTTAACCCAAGGTTTCTCCGACTGCCAGAATTTCCTCTAATTGGCGCATCGTGCTCTTTGTAACCCGAAAGCCAAGAAAACAAGCATGAATTTATTTAAACTGCGGATTCTTTTCAGCATGTGTGTGTCGGTGTGTGTGTGTGTGTGTGTGTGTGTGTGTGTGTGTGTGTGTGTGTATGTGTGTGTCACAGTGTTTGCAGGAGAGATGTGGGGATCGGTGGTGGCCCTCTCAATCTCCAGATACTCACATTTCGGTAATTGAACAATAGATGGAAAATTGTTGCCTTTTAATCAACAATTGAGCACAGGAGATTATTGAGCACCTGTGAGCGCGTGCAGGGCCATACGAGATTAGGGGCTGGCAGACACCATGATGAAAACCCGCCGTAATAAATGACATGCTCAGTAGTGGCTTACATTTGCACATAAATAAGTCATTATGGTTTTCGGGCCCCTGAGTAATTGCACATCATGAGAGATGAGACACAAACATGCGTACACACACACACACACACACACACACACACACACAGTTTTTCATTATGTTATTTTGTCTCTCTGTGTTAATAATGAATGAATAAAATAATAGAGAGTAATGAGGGAAAGCCCTATGGAAATTATGAATTATGCACTAAAATATTTGTGTGTGTCTCTTTTGTGTGTGTGTGTATGTGTGTGTGTTTGTGTATAAGTGAGTGAGTGAGAGATGAACAACTTGTGAGTAGACAGTCTGTCTGGTACAGGGGAAACAGCACTATTGTAGCCGGGGAAACTGAATTAAAAGTAAGCAAGCGAGTGAATAGCGCTGAGGTTGAAGCCAACTCGCCCCAGGTGGCCAGATGGATACAGAAATGAAGGGGGAAAAAAAACCCACAGCTCCTCACAGGCAGCTCTTAAAAAGTCTGTGGCGGTGGCACAAGTTCTCTGAAGGCAAAGCCCAAACTGTACCCTACTGTATATCACAATTATTCCCTTGTTAAGGAGACTTTGCTCCACCTTTGGCTCACAGGCACAGCAATAAACACTAGAACTGGAGCCATCTGTTGCTGGTGCAGCATTACTCCCTTGCTTTAGGGTGGCATTATGGTCCAAGCCAATGAGAGGGTGAAGAAGGGAAACGCACTGCAGATATACAGGTACAAAATGCACCTGTGTCCAGTGCTGTTGGGATTTCTGTAAGGAAATTATTATTATCATTGTATAACCATTTGTGTAAGTAGAAATATTGTTGTGCTGAGTTCTAAGAACAGAGAGTTCAAGTTAAGTGTGCACCCAGACACACAGAAACTGAACCCTGTCTGTGTGTGTGTGTGGCTGAGATAAGAGGAGGTCACGATGAAGTCGCTATGTCTTGCTTGCTATTTTCTGTGTGCATCTGTACAATAAAAGACACAGCTTTTGGGCTGCAGAGACAGAGACTGATCTTGAATCACTCTCTCCTCGTGGTACCAGAGTGTGGGCAAAGCCATACTACGTGTTTTGGTTCTTGTATCTATATGTTGGGGTTAAATTCCCTGACAATTTCCTAATTGTATTACTTGCGCAAGTCACGTTTCATAGATGTAAACATCTATTACTTCTACTCTATTGACTTCTGAGCTCGTCCTTCACAAGAAGTTGAAGCCTGTTGGAGTCTATTCGGCGAGCACGGAGCAGTTATTCCAGAAAGAGTGAGCGAGTGAGAGAGATGAGAGAGAGAGAGAGAGAAGTCAGTGATTCGCCATGCAGACGTCAGTGCAGACCTCATCTAGAGAGAGAGAGAGAGAAGTCAGTGATTTGCCATGCAGACGTCAGTGCAGACCTCATCTAGAGAGAGAGAGAGAGAAGTCAGTGATTTGCCATGCAGACGTCAGTGCAGACCTCATCTAGAGAGAGAGAGAGAGAAGTCAGTGATTTGCCATGCAGACGTCAGTGCAGACCTCATCTAGAGAGAGAGAGAGAGAGAAGCCCTATATCAAGAGAAATGATTCTTAATGAGGGGAAACCACAGGGGAAAAGGATGGCAGACTATAGACGAACTGGAGGGAGTGCTTTTTCAGCTGAAGGCTATAAAGAAGAGGGAGCTTAAGGAAACTCAGATATTACATCTTAGCAGAAGTCCTGGCACCTTCCCAGTACCTCAATATTGCAGAGGATAATTACACTGTGAGAATGAGAAATACATAGAGAAAGAGACTAAGACAGAGAGAGAGAGAACAAGAGAGAGAAAGAAAAGTGTCAAAGAGAGAGAGAGAGAAGTGAGAAAGAGAGAGTGAGAGAAAGAGAAAAGTGTCAAAGAGAGAGAGAGAGAGAGGAAGCAAAGGCCTTTGATATTTAAGAGTAATGAGGTTCTGTTAGCGCCCCGGTTTTTGTTGTCATCAGGGCGACTGATCTGCATCCGCCGGGACGTCCCCGCCAATAAGCCCACTGATTGCAGACACTTCCTCCCTGCTCAACCCCCCGCTGGGTCCTGTCCAGCCTCCCCTCGTGCTCACCACTCCTCTCCTGTCCTCCTCTCCTCCAGCCTCAGCCTTTCATCCACTTATCCTCTCCACTGGCAAGGCCTCCCTTTTTTACCCATCCATAAGCTGAAAATGGCTCTGTGACTCACTCAGATTCACAGGCGACAAAAACTGCCTGTGTGTGTGTGTGTGTGTGTGTGTGTGTAAGTGCACACATTTGTGTGTGTTTACACGTAAATGCACACATCAGTGTGTACTCCTCAGTGTGAAAGCCTATACTTTAAGTGACTAAGCTATGTGAGTGATGAAGTGTGTGTTTGCGATGGGTCTTTATATAGACATTTATGCAAGCTAACTACATTTGCATTTCCGCACAGGGTGGCACTCAATAAAAGCATGCATTTCTACTGTATGTGTGTCTGTTTGTGTGTGTGTGTGTGTGCCTGTGTGCCTGTGTGTGTGTGTGTGTGTGTGTGTGTGTGTTAGGGCTGCGCGTTATATCTAAAATCTATCGTTATCGCGATATCAACGCTTGCGATGGACATACCGCAAAGATTACTACATTTTCAATAAATTTCGATACATTTTCTGTGCCGTGCGGATTCCATACAGTCTATGGTGTATTCACATTCTGAATGTCAACATACCGATGCTGTCATGCTGCCCTAGAAGCTGTCCCCTACCAGTTTAGGTGTGTGGTGTTTCAGGTGTTGAGGCGAGAGCTAATGTCGATGGCTGAAGATAGTGAGTCGAGCGAGGTAGGTTACACTTGGGTGAAGAGGAATTGGTGACTAAAAGGAAAAACATGTCTGTTATATGGAAATATTTTGGTTTTATTAAGGATGACGATGACACAGCGCTCCACCGTGTTAAAATAAACAATTTCTTTCGTTATCGTTATAGGATCAGAACATATCTGTCTTTCACTGTAAGGCTTGTATTTCATGATTTGCATTTAGCAAACCCCCACACAGCAGCAGAGATGTAATCAGGATTTGTTATTTGTAAAAGTTGTTTAGCCTACTTCGTTGGACTGTGCGATAGCAGCCCCTTACTTTCCCTTTCCGCTGCACTCGTAGTCGGCATGCTGGTAGCCTAATAACTTGGGATGCGCAGCGTATGAGGTTACAGACTGGGCTACTTAAGATTTTAGATGAGTGACCGCTGTGATATAGCTTAAGTAGCTTTTTTGCTAGGCCCAGCAAAGGCTGACAATGTGGAATATTCCGCTGGTTGGTGCACAAGTGTTCAGATTGGCTGTCTTTTACAAGGATTTTCTTGGAGCAGATCTTTCACACAACTTCAATAGCCTAGTCAGTAGGTCTCTTAGCTGTCCACTTTCATCAGGCCATATATAACCTAGGCTATATAATATTTTATATTTTTAAGTCATATCGTTATCGCAGTAACCAATAATGTTATCGCATGTTTTCCTAATATCGTGCAGCCCTATAGTGTGTGTGTGTGTGTGTGTATACATACTCTTTATTGGCCAGTACGAGTCCAATGTGTGCAGTGACTTGGCCCCAAGGCTTCAGCTTTCCAACCTCTAGGCTCCAGGGGCCCCTGTTGGGGTGGGTGGAGCCGTCTGTGTTTCTACCTTAGCTCCCAGCCACAGCTCTTACCAAGATGAGAGAGTGGGGCCATTTCCATAATAATGGCATCATTTGTCGCTCTGTCAGCCCCCAACAACAACAACAACAACAACAAACATCAATTAGTCTTATTTCCCCCTAAAGTGGACCAGTGTTTTGAAAGGCACGACAATATTGATGGAGCTCTTTTGGAAGAGAGGGGACCAAAGGCAACCACCTAAGGGATCCAAAGAAAACAAACAATTGGACAAGCTAACAAACAAACAAACAAATAGCAAACAAACAGGAGACAAAAAAATGCATGTTGATGTCTGGAGGGAGAGCTAGCGCTAAAGAGAAAGAGAGAGAGAGAGCGATAGAAAGAGAGACAAAATGATAGTGATAGCCTGGGAGAACGAGTGCGAGGCACTGGCAAACACACACTGACGGATCATTTACGGGCGACGGAGTTAATGGTGTACGGAGGACAGGCAGTGCCTTCGGTAATGGTCACCTCGGCAAACCGCTCGCAAAAGTTAATGAGGCCGGCCGCTCCCCTTCATTTGACCACTCATGTGCAATTCCACCAGCAACAGACAGCCAGCGCCTCTGTTGCCAGACGGGCTAAAGAGGGCCCACCAGCTACATGGCAGACCTGTGTGTGTGTGTGTGTGTGTGTGTGTGTGTGTGTGTGTATCTAAAAAGAACTGCAAAAGAGAGGATGACACATACTGTAGGTGTGTGCATATGAGACACATGAGAGAAAGAAATGGAGCAACCAAGTGTGTCTGTGTGTGTGTGTGTGTATGTATGTGTTTTGTGTGTGTGTGTGTGTGTGTGTGTGTGTGTGTGAGCTGATACATTACACTCCTGTACTGAGCTCAGTATGGTTTTGGCAGTCATGCTCGAGAGTGGACCTCATAGGTCAGACCATGGTGGGTGTGCCGAAGGAGATCAGCGGGATCTGCCATTGTAAAAGTGCATACTGGGAAAATTGTGTGTTTGTTTGTGTAGGCTAGTGTGTGTGTGTGTGTGTGTGTGTGTGTGTGTGTGTGTGTGTGTGTGTGTGTGTGTGTGTGTGTGTGTCTGTCTGTCTGTCTGTGTTTGTGAGTGTGTGTGTATTTGTATGTGTGTGTGTGTCTGTGTATTTGTATGTGTGTTTGTGTGTGTGTGTACGTGTGTAACCACACCAGACACACATGATGCAGTCAGAGTGTTGGTAGCTGTACTCTTATTGCCTGGTTTTGTGTCTGGCTGTCTGCAGGGTAGACTGAGCGTCAGCAATGACGCAGTTTGTAGTACTCACAGAGGAAGCGAGACTTCAGAGAGGGCCACCAGCCACCGTTTCCACCTCAACGCCACAGCTACTGATTCACTACCATTTGTCACTATCTTTACCCCATTAACAAGGTTTGGGATGCTGTCCTAAGATGGATGTTTATGTCTTAGAAACCATTTTCTAGACTATACAAGGGGCATTGTGTATTAATATAAGCAAACAGGTCTTTTGATTTAGGGGATGCTGTTGGATTTGGTTGGAGGAGAAACGCTACAATAATGAATAAGACTAAAAATGTGTACTTACAGGTGCATCTCCAAAAAATGTAATATCATGGAAAATGTATTTCAAAAACTTATAATCTAGATTCGTTACGCATATAGTGAGATATTTCACGCCTTTTTTTGTTTTAATCTTGATTATTCTAATCTTGATGATTATGGTTTACAGCTCATGGAAGTCAAAACTCCCGAATCTCAAAATATTACAATAAAGAATTTATGATACAGAAATGTCGATCTGAGAAGAGCTCTAATCAGCTAATTTTAAGTCAAAACACCTTTAATCTCTTAGTCTGTGCAGGGCAATGGATTGTCCATGACAAATTTTATGAGATGCACCTGTATTGAATAAGACTATTGTGTATTTACATGAAGGGCATGTTAAACTGTGGACCTCCCCTTCTTTGTTAAAGAAAGTTAGAGGGTGGAAAAGGAGATTCACATGCATGAAGTGTCAAGACATATATTTGAATTTGATATGAGTAAACTTGTCTACTGCAATTAACATGTTGCAAGTACACTTGAAACCACAAATCAGTCAACTAGACACAAACACAATAGGCACAAACATGCTGTAGACGTGGGTTACTGTATATTGATACATCAAGGGAGGAGTCAGCATGTCCGGCATGTCAGAGTTGGTGATTTCAAAGTGTGTTTACGTTCAGTTGAATGTCTTTGTTCTATGCGTTTGTGAGTGTATAATTTCTGGAGTGATATCCTGGGCTCACCAGGGGGTCCATCGTGTACTGTGGGCGGGGGCTGAATCATAAACACAAACACACACACACACACAAGCATGCACGCATGCAGACACACACACAGACACCTATACACACTCACACACACACACGCACACACACACACATACACGCACGCAGACACACATACACACACACACACACACACACACACACACACAGGGTACCAATAGTAGACCCATCTCAAATCCATCCTAGCCCTTTATAAAATACATAATGTGTTCTCATTTAGATGTAAAGTATGGTTGATCGCCTGGACCCTGTTCATCCCGCAGATTTTAAACATGGATGACTCATCCATCCTTCTGCTGTGGATGGGAAAGGTAGCACGTTCCTTGGAAATAGGACACACAGGTATCTTTAGTAGACCTTTAAAGATATCATTGCTGTTACTGTGCCTTTGAGAGGGTTCAGGACTAAGGTAATCCATTGCCCTGTTTTGTACTGTTCTGTTCAATTCTGGCGAGCCAGCCTTTGCCTCCACCTGACAGTCTCACATTTCCCATAAAACCCTGCTGGGGCGGGAGAGTAAAACACTCAAATTATTCCACGGGGTGTCACGCAGACAGATAATTTGGAGGAGGTTCACGTCCCCAGTCGGTCGTTTTGCAGAACAGAGGTGTTTAGCATGTTAAAAGAGCCTTTATAATGAGATGGGTAGAATTCAGAGGACAGTGTTAAAAGTTCTGAACACATTGCTAATGGCTTCCAGAAGGCCTCGGGCATCAGATGACTCTTGTGCGAGAGCAGATAGCACTTTGATCAGTCCAAATGTACAACGGCGACTTCTTCCTGGTGGCCAACCGGCAGGGTATCCCACAATGCATTGCACTAAACAGCCCCCCGCCACTCTCTGGAAGAGAGAGCAACCTGTGGGAAATATTCCCCACTCTCTCTTCCCCCTCAACAATCTACGAAACTTCCGCCGGTTCAATTGAGGTCAGGGAGAGGTGAAATTACGTTGACATTGCGCTCAGCAGATCCTCCATCCTGATGACATTAAGGGCCGGCGCTGTATGAAGAGAATCATTTGTTCCTAATCCCCTCGAGCACTCGAGGGATGACCCGCTTCCCCCGTCTGCCATGCTTTCTCGCCAGGAATCAGACCGAATCCGCCGCTGTGTTCCGCTGTCGTTTGCGATGGCGCATCTCCAGTGGTGCCCCCTGCGTCTCCGTCTCGCTCCACACCGCGCTGCTTGTTGAAAGGGCGCCTCCACCTCGTCCCGGGGAGGACGGCAAGCATGACTCTGCATGTTAAGTGTGTACTTAACATGACGGTCATCTCGCGCGTCATCCCCTGGCATGGCTGGCATGGCAGCCATGGCAGCCCTGGCAGCCCTGGCAGCATCACTGCAGGGGGCAGAAGGGCTTCACTCCAAGAGGGAGATGAGAGGAGCCTTTTCATGTGAAAGAAAGAAATACGAGGAGGTTTTCATGAAAGAAAGAGAAAATCTTCAGATGAACAGCACTTACTGTATATTGAAATAAGATATCAAGCCAATTATAGCAGTTGTAATCACATGTTATAGTACATAATTTCAAAAGGTTTACAGTATGTAGTAAAACTTTTGTAGTAAAAAGTTGTGTGCATAAGACTTACATGACACCGCCATCACCATGACATGGTGGCACCTGCCATGAATAAGGAGCCTTTATGAATATTTATTACTTGTCATTAGCTTGGCATCAAAGTGAACAATTCAGCCTTTATGATAGCTTAGACTGGGCATGTGGTGAGGATGTAAAGGAAACAATGACAATGACATGACTATGACATACAGAAGAGATACCACCATGACATCCAGTAGTGAGGTTGTAGGGTAAGGTAGATAGATATATTCAAAAATAGATGCAACCAGTACAGCATTGGATACGTTCATAAGTACTGTATATATTCCAAAGTTATGCTGTGTGTGTGTGTGTGTGTGTGTGTGTGTGTTTGTGTGTGTGTGTGTCAGAGATTTGGCCTTTAGTGCCTTTAATGGCATTGTCTGACATGGCAATCAGCACGGCTGTCTAGACTGGTAAATGCGGTGAACTGTGGACATTGCTGTTTGCTACATTAAGTTAGTAAACATTTCAACCCCTGAAATCATGATGTTTATTTCTGGTTCACCTGCACATTATATTCTAGCAGGAACTTTGTTGTAACTTATTACATTCTGTGTAAGTGCCTTTTGCAAAAAGCAAACCCTTTAAGTAATGAAAAAGTATCAAAGAAGGCTATGTTTGTTTGTTTGGGTGTGAGTGTGTGTGTGTGTGTGTATGTGTGTGTGAGAGAGAGAGAGTGTAGGTGTGTGTGTGTGTGTGTGTGAGAGAGAGAGAGAGAGAGAGAGAGAGAGTGTATGTGTGTGTGTGTGTGTGTGTGTGTATTTGGCCAATGTGCAACTGTTTGTACTTGGAAGTGTAATTCGGTAAATGAAACAGAGTGAATGTGATGGTGTGTGTGCGCTTGTTCATGATTCACATACCCTAAGGGGCCAGTGGCTATGGCAGTGATCCAAAACTGTTGTTTCCCAACCAGCAGTATAATCCACAAACACAAACACACACACACAGAGAGAGAGAGAGAGAGAGAGAGAGAGAGAGATGCTGCAAGTGAGGTCCAAAACCCTGGGGGAAACCACTAGAGATGTGTGCATAAAAGAGCCATTCAATTATTGATCTTGACATAGACAGTTGTTGATGAACAATGGATGGGAGAGAAGATAGATAGATAGATAGATAGATAGAGAGAGAGAGAGAGATAAAGAGAAAGAGAGCTCATATTAGTATTTCTTGGTAACTTCTGCCAGACAGTCACTGTGTGAATTCACCCCTCTTGTTAATGTATGGTTAATTCAAAAAACAATTGGCAGGCCAAGATGTCTGTCTTTGAAGAACTTTCCTGACTGAACATGACTGGACTGTTGAAATGCACTTAAAGGGGTGGTTCAGGATTTTGGACATAGGACCTCATTTCCAAGTAAGCAAGTGTGATATTTATCAGTGGAGACCGTTTTCAACACGTTTCATCCAGTCCTTCTAATTGCAGAGTTCGCAGGTGCTAGGCTAGCGCAAGTCAACGGTATGTGCTAGCCTGCCACTAAAAACAGTCTTACCCACTCCAAAGTACACCCAAGGCAAATAAATTATAACGCCAGACTATCGATGTAAATGTCTGTATTGATAGTTTTATTTCTAACATTATTCTATCCTTGCATTTCAACGATCGCGATTACATTTTGAGGGACTAGTGTCTTAGCAGCGGGCGGAATTATACTTGCTCCAGTTAGTAGTACTGCGCCAAAAAGTAAACAGTAAAGCGCACTCCAATGGGGATACCTAGTAGTAGCCTTGGTAATATCAGTCCGCCGCTGAGATGCAAAATGACTACTACCAACTTCAGGGAACAAAGTATAACTATTGCAACGCGAGGGTAGTTGTATTTCTTACACTATTCTATCAACACAGACATTTACATCGATTGTCTGGAATTTTCCTCGAGTGTCCTTTGGAGCAGGTAAGACTGTTTTTAGTGGCAGGCTAGCACATACCGTTGACTTGCGCTAGCCTAGCACCTGCGAACTCTGCAATTAGAAGGACTGGATGAAACGTGTTGAAAACGGTCTCCACTGATAAATACTTGCTTGCCACTTGCTTACTTGGAAATGAGGTCCTATGTCCAAAATCCTGAACCACCCCTTTAAGCCATCATTGCAATGACAAGTGACATGATAGTCATTATGTATGTACTTACAAAAAGAGAGTTTTTTTTAATGATTTAAACGCTTATTTCACACGGTCGACATTTTAACAAGGCTTTGGTTGTAGAAAATTTGGAAAGTTGCTGTGAGCTTACTGCTGTGCATTTCTTACCAACGACAGAACTAAGAACTAAGAGACACAGACACCCATTGGTAGTGGAGTGTAGTGATGGGCAAATGAAGCTTTGGTGAACCACTAAACCACAGCAGTGTGAAGCTAGCAACACTACTGAAAAAATCCAATATGGCTGCCACATGTAGATTTTTCAACATAAAAGTCCTTACCCAAACCAGTATATGTAACCAAAAATATTGGTTTGCTGAGGACTTTTATGTTGAAAAATGTATGTGTGGCGGCCATCTTTTTGCTTTTCAGCTAGTGTCGCTAGGTTCACACTGCTGTGGTTCAGTGGTTCACCAAAGCTTCATTTGCCCATCACTAGTGGAGTGCCAAAATAAAGCGAGATGTTGGACCATGTTTTTACATTTTGCTCAGATAGCACACAAATCGTTCTCTTATGCTACCTTATATGGGCGGTGATGCAGCCCTCTATCCTATTAATATTTTCTTTTATACTGATCTCAGGATCTGATTTCCTTAATTAGCCCACCTTTTGACATCCATCATCATGAATATTAATGGTAAAGACTCTTTGTAAAAGAGTAAATGGTAAAGGCTTTTTGTCCAAGCCATCAGGATCGTTATCAAAGCAGCTCAAACTGTAAGTGACACTGTAAGAGAATGTAGCACGACAGCAAATCTACCACCAAAGCCTCCTTTTCGGACAGAAAATGTTCAAAATGGCGCTCACATATCATAAGTGTAATGATATTGGGTTTAGAGGGACCAGACACATTTGAAAGTTGTTAAATAAGTCACCACAGTACATCAGTTGGCAGAGACCAAATTTCCCTCACAGCAAAAAGAGTATATATACTTAGAGTATACTTACTTGGATGCTATCTGTGGGACAAGTCTGGTGGCTTTCTTCTCGTTAGCTCATATTCACTGTTACTTACTCACTTTCCCCAAACAAACCCTCTTACTTTGTTTTTTTTCTAACGTCATGACTATCCAAAAATGAACCAGCTGTTCTCATTATTGCACCCGTTAAAGGATTCATTAAATTCTGTGGCATCATCCCAGATTTCCACCTCAAAAGCCCCTACTGCAGCCTGGTACCTTTGTTATGGGTCATGCCTGTTGGAGTTCAAGTTCACTCACCGCCTGTGAGCAACACGGGAATGCCTAATCCATGACATCTAGCTCTGCAATGTGGAAGAAAAAGACAGAAGGAAAAAAATAAAAATCCTCTCTCATACTATTTTTGACTCTTGTGACAAGTGTCTGCAGCAGTCACTTTTGGTGTTTTCCCTCACCCTCCTCCTCCGTACTGCCATGGCAAGAGCTCTAGCTTAATTGTTTTGCTCATCATGACAATCATTTGGAAGAAGGCATATTAAGTGGGAGGAAACAGACAGAACAGCGGGAGGGGAAAAAAAGAACAGAGGTGTGGAAAAAAGTGCTGAATATCACTGGAGCGATAAATGAGTCCCGGTGCAGATGTGGGCCTCTGATGAATATGCATAAAGTCCGCCATAATAAAGAAGACAACAGATACATCTCTCTCTCTCTCTCTGATTGTGTGTGTAATGTTTGTATATATATATCAATTTATGTGTGTGAGTGTGTGGGCATGTTTGTTGCGTGTTAATCAGTTTTAGTGTGTGTGTGTGTGTGTGTGTGTGTGTGTGTGTGTGTGTGTGTGTGTGTGCCTGCACGCACCTGTGTAAGCCCATTAAAATGTAATTGTTTACTCTCCCTTCGAAAAAGATGCATTTCAATGAACACTCTCTCTCCCTATCATTTGCCACACAGTCACCCCTCTCTCCCTCCCTCTCTCTCCCTCTCTTTCTCTCTGGCATGAGGTGGGAGAGATGTTTTCTGTCTCTCAGTGCTGTCATGTGACTGGCTGTCAGGACCTTCTCTTCCTCTCTTTAGTCAGCCCTGATTGGCTGTCAGCTGTCGGCTGCTGCTCACTTTTAAGTATGATCTGTCAGCTTTAATTAGGGAACATCAGTGAGGAGGCTGTGTGTGAGTGCATGTGTGTGTGTGTGTGTGTAATCAGGCGTCTTTATGGAAGTATGGCAGAATGGATGTGTGCGTGTGTGCTTGGAGAGACAGGGGGACAAATAGGGCTAACTGTGGATGACATGAGATGAGTTCTGGCACTTTCACAGTGAGAGGGACTGTAGGTGGCTAATTTCTTCTTCTTGCAGCATGTTTCCCAGACTGAAACTTTGTTTGAATGCTTTCAATATGTGTGTGTGTGTGTGTGTGAGAGAGAGAGAGAGAGAGAGAGAGAGAGAGAGAGAGAGAGAGAGAGAGAGAGAGAGAGAGAGAGAGAGAGAGAGAGAGAGAGAGAGAGAGAGAGAGAGAGAGAGAGAGAGAGAGAGAGAGAGAGAGAGAGAGAGAGAGAGAGAGAGAGAGAGAGAGAGAGAGAGAGAGATAGGGTTTGTATAGTCAAGTTGAGGGAGAGGAAACACCCCTGAGATGTCTTGTGGACATTTATACGCTGGAACTGGAAGCCCTATACCCCCCCACAAATGAACCTCAGGGCTTTATCGACTCCTCTAGTATTTATGACAGCTCCCCAAGTTGTTTCGGAGGCAGATGGAGAGTGTCCAGCAACTGGACGAGAGGATCAGTGTGTGTGTGTGTGTGTGTGTGTGTGTGTGAGAGGGAGAGGGTGGGTTGCTACTGATTCCCATTTACTGTGAGATAAATCAGAAATGAGAGAGAAGGAGATGGTCTGCACACTGTATGGGCTCCAAGACATACTCTATTTATTCGGTAACACTTTACGGTAAGGGTACATGAATTATCATGAATTCATGCATTAATTAATTCATGATTTACGTACTACTTCACCACATCAACTAAAGCATTAAGTATGGTGAGCACATCATTATGATTTATGATTTATTAAGAATGATCATGATGATTTCTTTTTCTGCCAAAAATGTGGTCATATCTACTCAAATTCTGATTTGAACACAACTTTTTCAACACATTTTCAACACCTCTCTGGAGCAAGCAGTCATCCCATCACTTTTCAAAACTGCCACCATCATACCCGTGCCAAAGAAATCATCACCATCATGCTTCAATGACTACCGTCCTGTAGCACTCACGCCCATAATCATGAAGTGCTTCGAACGGCTAGTCATGTCACACATCAAAGCCACCCTACCCCCCACCCTGGACCCCTTCCAGTTTGCATACCGAGCCAAACGATCCACGGAGGATGCAATCTGCTCTGCCCTCCATCCAGCCCTCACCCACTTAGACAATAAAGACTCATATGTGAGAATGCTGTTCATAGACTTCAGTTCAGCATTCAATACCATAATACCACAACAACTCATCAGCAAACTGGACAAGCTAGGATTCAGTACCTCCCTCTGCAACTGGCTGCTGGACTTCCTGTTGCAGAGACCACAAGCAGTACGTGTCGGGGACAACACTTCAAGCACTCTGACCCTGAGCACGGGGGCCCCTCAAGGGTGTGTGCTCAGCCCCCTGCTCTTCACACTGCTAACACATGACTGTACAACCACTCACAGCTCCAACCATCTGGTGAAGTTTGCGGACGACACAACACTGGTGGGCCTCATCACTAAGGGCTTATGAGGCTCACTACAGAGAAGAAGTAGACCTGCTGGCTAAATGGTGCAAAGACAACAACCTCCTGCTAAATGTCAGCAAGACCAAGGAGATTGTTGTCAACTTTCAGAGAGGCCACAAACAACTGCCACCACTGTCCATCGACGGAGATGCTGTGGAGAGAGTGAGCAGCACAAAATATCTGGGGGTACACATCAGCGACGACCTCTCCTGGACCACCAACACAGCATCACTGGCGAAGAAAGCCCAGCAGCGCCTCTACTTCTTGCGCAAATTGAAGAAGGCAAGTGCCACGCCTCCTGTCATGACTACATTCTACAGAGGGACCATCGAGAGCATCGTCTCCAGCAGCATCACAGTGTGGGGCGGAAGCTGCACAGATCAGAACAGGAAGACCCTCCAGCGCACTGTTAACACAGCTAAGAGGATCATTGGAGCACCACTCCCCTCCCTGCAGGACATGTACACCACCCGCCTCACCCGCAAAGCACTAATGATTGTCAAGGATACAACCCACCCTGCACACAAACTGTTCAGCCTCCTGCCTCCGCTCCCGCACCACCAGACTGGCAAGTAGCTTCATCCACCAAGCAATCAGGATGCTGAACACTCTACCCACTCTCCCATCACTGACAGCCCCCCCCCCACCCACCAGCCAGCCAGGAACCTAGGAAACTAGGATCCTGTCTACCCTAACCCCCTCCCCCAACACCGCCCTGTGGAACTGCACTGTGACTGCTGAGCCCCTAACGTGTTGCTGCTTCACATCAAGCCTGATATACTTGAAATTACTGCATACTGCATATCAATGTAAATATACAGGTCACACAAGCACAAGTTTAAACTTCATGTAACTGTTAAGACTATATAAATATACAACACAACTACCTCTATTTTTTTTTTATATATGTCCTATATTTCTATTTTGATACATACATGTTCTATATTTCAGTCTTGCACTTTAATTTAATGTTTATTGTCTATGGTTATGTCTATAGTATGTCTATGTCTGTATTTAAAGCATGTCTATGTCTGCATGGGAAAGTAAGAAACGAAATTTCAATTCTTTGTATGACCAGTGCATGTAAAGAAATTGACAATAAAAGCCGACTTGACTTGACTTGAACTTGTGCAGTTCTCTAAACACATGCCATTGTTCACACTTTAGTTGAGGGGCCACAAACATGATGAACTCATGAGTAATTAACCTGATATACATGTCATGTATCATGCTTAAGAAATCATAATGATGGACCCACCGTACCTAATGCTTTAGTGTGTTGTTCATGCATGAGGTCATTAATGAGAGACTATGAACTCATGTAAATTCCTGATGATTCATAACATATAAAGGAATGAAGTAATGCATAAATCATGAATTAATTAATGTAGGAATTCATGATAATTCATGTACCCTTACCGTAAAGTGTTACCATTTATTCTTAAAAGGCAACGTTTCTGGCTTCTCTCTCTGAC
The DNA here is from genome assembly GCF_017589495.1 of Alosa alosa. NCBI lineage: Eukaryota > Metazoa > Chordata > Actinopteri > Clupeiformes > Clupeidae > Alosa > Alosa alosa. Next base: position 15,383,856 of record NC_063207.1, on the reverse strand, counting down.
ATGTTTTGTCTGGCAACTGTTACAACATATTTTGTATGTGCACACCTGTCTACAAATAAATCAGAAATGACACCATTAGTAGGGAGAGGGGGTATATGGGAAGGGGTTGCTGGGGATGATGAGCAAGAAAAACAAATGACTAACGCTGACAAATATCAGAGAGGACGAGAGTGAGTGCAAAGGAGGGGAGATGGTGGCCTGAGAGGTCCAAATCAGACAGAGGAGGAATAGAGTGGACATGGAGTGCAACAGGGACAAAGGAGTGAAATATGGAAACACTGGGAAGGAGAAAATGAATATTGACTAAGGAAGAGAAAGTGTGTGAGTGTGAGTGCGAGTGTCTCCCATGACCACTAGCACCACACACACACACACAGAGTTTGCCACTTTCCTCACATTCCATTTCACCTGCGTAGGTCCGCTCTGACCAGCAGGCCCGCTCCATTTGCCCTGGGCATTTATCTCCAAGCCAAACTGACTGGCCATCCACTGCTGTCACATGACATTTACCCAGGATGCCACAGGATGGGCACAAACAGGAGAGGAGGAGGGAGAGAGAGAGAGATAGAAAGATAGAGACAAAGAGAGAGAGAGAGGGGACATGCACTGTGCCAAGTAAGATCTGTCTCTCTCTCTCTGTCACACACACACACACACACACACACACACATATGTCCATCTCCTCGCTATCTCTCTTTCAGCACAGCTTGGAAAAGGTCACTGCTGTAGCAATACAGCTCACGCATGCAGACAGATAAGCAAACAATTACACACGCAAGCATACACACACACAAACACACACACACACAAAAATACAAAACCACACATACACAATTTGCTTTGCGAGTCACTCAGTGATCCTTGTTCTCCCTTGAGCAAAACAACCAGTTTTTTTTTCTCTCCCACGATACTTACGAAAAGAAATGAGAATGGATTTTCCAACTCGTACACATGCACTTGGGGAGCTGGCGCCATAAATCTTGTGAGTAGTTCCCGCACTGACAGCCTGCATGACTGGCGAGAAGTGAACAGGCAAGCATGGGAGACTATAGCTCGTTTACGCCAGGAGGAGCACTCTGGTGCCGCCGGTCTTTAAAATGTCGCCAGAGGTCGGTTGTTTATGCGAACCTTACGTCACCTCACTTAGACAGGTATCTATAAACTTGGGCGATATCCAAATATCTGTGAGTCTTCAGCTCAGTGACCCGTAGGCCCATTTCAACTCCTATGCCATTTGCATTTCAGTGATTTTTGAGACTAATTTTTTGGAACTAATTCTATGTTAATGTGTTAGACCGAATTATATGACAGATACTTTGTAATGTCTAGAACTATATATATATATAGTTATATATTCTATATATATATATATATGTATATATATATATTATATATATATATATATATATATATATATATAGTGTACCCACGATAGTGTACCCATGTCACTCTGGAGTAGTCTAGAATTACATCCTTTGCCCACATCCATTGTTCTCAGTCATGACTCATACTCAGGTACTCTGTTGCTTTGGTCTGCCAGTTAGCCCCCCTGTGCCCCCAGATCCAGGCAGTTTGACTGCTCTGGCCTGTGTTGTGATGGTGGCGTGAGCTGCTACACCGATCGGATCAATAACAGGTCATAAATCCCCTGCCACCCCTGATAGCTATTGATTTAAAGCTCAGTGGAGTCGCTCTCTTCTTCGGGCCATGAACATAGGCCTGCACCCTCCACACATGGAGCACTAATGTCTTTACATGAGCAGAGAGAGAGAGAGAGAGAGAGAGAGAGGGAGGTAGAGAGGGAAGGAGGGAGTGAGAGAGACACTGAGAATGAGAGACAGAAAGAGAGAGAGGAAAAGGGAAGGAGAGAGAGACAGTCAGAGACCCTGAGAATGCATGAGAAAGAGACTGAGAAAGAGAGAGTGGGATAGACTGAAAGAATGAGAGAAAGAATGAGAGAGAGAGAGAGATGGATATGCCTGTCCTTCGGTCTACACACTCAGCTTCCCTGTTGCCCCATCCACCCTATTCTTTCTCATTCAGGCCGGTTAGAGGTGTCGGATGCCATTTCATCATCAATTTCGTTTCTGTGCTGCGCAACTCTTATTGTTCACGCTGACCTTCAGTTAACATCTTTTGTTTTGCCTTTGCCCTAACATCGCACACTCCATGTCTCCCCTCCTCCTCCTCTTCCTCTCTTTCCTTCTGCCTCCTATTGTTGATAACCTGACCTTCAGTTCACATCATATTCCTCCCCTTGAAGCAGGCAACTCTCTTTCCTCTTTCTCTCAGTCATCGTCATTCCTCTCTCTTGTTCACACACTCATCCTCTCCTCCCCCCCCCCTCTCGTCTCTCTCTCTTCCTCTTGCTTAGTCCTCTGAGGCCAGCTGGAGTTGAGTCTCTGGTGAACGGACTGGATAATTACTCTAAAATGAGACGCGAGTCCAAATTTGCAGTAGCACTGTCCAGAGCCATTTTCTTTTCTGCCTGGGCGCTGCAGCCTCCTCCTCGCCAAAACAAGGCCCTTGCTCTGCTGCCTGACCAATTATGGACCCTTTCAAGAGAGTTCCATTATCAGCATCATAGTTGGCCCCACAAGGCTTCCGTTTTAACATTCCATATGTTATCTTAATGCAGAGGAAGTAGATTGGGGCCCAAATAGAACGTTCAAGCATTGTTTTTGTTTACCTTGTTGAAAGGGTCCATACACACTGCCTCTGCCTGGGCCATTCCAATACCTCACCTCTCTCTCTCTTATCCCTCTCTCCCTCTCTCCCGCCAGGCTTTCATCTGAGGCTGCAGTGGCCCCCTTTGAAAGCAGCTAAGAAGAGAGGGATGAAAGAGAGGAGAGGAGGAGTGCACATGGAGAAGGAGCAAGAGTGGCAGGAGAGGAGAGAGGCCACCCCATGCAGAACTACAGAGGGCATGCAGGTAAGGGCAAACACACACACACACACACACGCAAACACACACACACACACAAAACAGCATAACATCTTGATACACTGGCTGACTCGGCAAAAACAACGCTTTGAGAGAGTATGAGGATTTCAAGGATAGATAGAGAAAGAAGAAAAAAAGACAAAAAGAGAGAGAGAGAGAGAGAGAGAGAGAGAGAGCCATGACTGCCGAGTGCCACCGCCAGCATAAGCCCTGCAGTCTGGTGAATGTCATGCACAGCGGGTAACTAGGTTGCTGTTTGAACTTCGCTGAGCTCTCCAATCTCTCATGTCTATGACTGGGGGCATATCCAGGTCCTTCTGCACACTCTCTGCGTCTAATACATTCAGCTTGCTTTAATCTCCCCAAGCACAAAACACAGAAGTCAAACACCCCTTCGTTGGCAAAGCGCTATCTCTTCTTTCTTATTTCCCCAAGGGATTTGCCACTTTTAATTATGATAGAAAGTTGACAATTACTGAGTATGCATGGAGGCATTTAGCCAGTAAAATTATTAATCTCACCCTGGTTCAACTCTGCTGTTCTCTGTTTAAACACTGATGTTTTGCTCCAATTAGAGGTTTATTATGTCCATATTTTTTACACTATTTCAAAGCTGCAAACTCTACTTTGTAATGCACCACTGACAATGAATGTGTCAGACCAATGGATGCCCTGCCTCTGCTGAATTACTGAAGCTAAGCAGGTGTGGGCTTGGCTAGAACTTGGATGGGAGGCCTACTGGGAAAACAAAGTTGCTTGCTGTTGGAAGTGGGCAGCTAGTAGGTGGCAATCTTCCCTCTGGCCAAAAATCAAATTCACTGTTCAGTAGGAGATGATGTCCTTCTGAGATATTAAACTAGGGGCCTGGCTCACTGTGGTCATTAAAGACCCCATGGTACTTATCACAAAAGGGAATTCCCTGGTGTCCTGGCTAAACGCCAAGACTGGCCCATTCAACTTGGCCTCGTAATCATCCCCAGAGTAATTGGCTGATTCATTCATTCCCTCACTCTCCACGTAAAGCTGGTGTGTGGTGTGGTGTCCTGGTGCATAATGGCTGCCATGCATCACCCAGGTGGGCCGCTACACATCGGTGGTAGTTAGCGAGGTTCCCCTTCACTGTAAGATGCTTTGGGTGTCTTGGAAACTGCTATATGAATGTCACCGAGTTGCATATTGTGTGTGGCTATTTTAAGTCACAAAGATTCTTCATAAAGAATCTGAAAGAAGAAACAGATGGTACTATAGTCTCAAATCAAACATGCAAAGCTTCTGCATGTTGTTTCACAAAGCATATGTGGTGGTTTGTTATGTAATTAAGCAGTGTTGGTGATTATGCCTTGTGTGACTGCCACACAACACAGCCAACACCCAGCACTGGTAATATTCTCTTCCACCCATCCTCTCACTTTTCCAACTTAATGTATATTTCAGTGCAGACAGAAGCCAAATTATTCTAATAGACCCCCCTCTTCTTTCTTTTCCGTTGCCGATGAGAGGGAACGTTTCTGACACCTCACAGTGAGGTCTTTATTCCCCACGCGATCTCCGCTCCGCTGTGGAGAGGAATTGCTCTGCCTCCAATGAGTGGAGACGCCCCCTCTTCCTCACACCCACCCCCTCCTCCTCCTCCTCCTCCTCCTCCTCCTCAACTTAGAGAGTATGAAGTGTCAGCACACCAGCACACGCCTGCTTCTCTTTGTGCGTCTCTCTCTTTCACAGACACAGAGAGAGAGAGAGAGACAGAGAAAGAGAGGGAGGGAGAGAGAGAGAGAGAGGGAGGGAGGGAGGGAGAAAGAAACACCAGGGCTGCCCACATTAATTAGGCTGATACTTCTCACACGCCAAACAAGCAGTGATCTCCCAGGGGGGCGAGTGGGGTCCCACTTCATCCGTCTTTTCTACCTGTCGCTGGCACGGTGGTGGCACACTCCCAATTAAAGAGATGTTTCACAATGGCCTGCCTGTGACACATACTCACAAAGACAAAGACACACACACACACACACACACACACTAACACAAACTGTGCCAAGTAAGATCTCTCTCTCTCTTACACACACGCACACATGCACACACACACACACCTTACAGTCATAGAGTTTACATAGATGGCTTGGCTTGGCTTACTATTGTGCCATAAACATGCCTTCCTCTGAACAAAGGCAGATCTGTGTTTTCAAAACTAAACATTGCAGGTACAAATTTCTGATATGATGCTGACCCAAAACATAAAACATATCCTTAAGCATAATGTTTGTTTTAACCAAAGAAAATAAACCAATTATTACTGAACTTATTGAATTATTGATTAATTCAAGTCACAAAACCCAACCGTTTCCAGACAGCCCAAGAGAAAACAGATTTTATCCAATCACTTTTCACTCTGTGACGCTTGTCTTCACCATATCTTCAGGAGGGGGCAAATTGACTTGACTATTTAATTTTTATTGTCAGGCCAATGATGGTCATTACCTTAAAATGACTTTAAATTGTTCTACAGTATTTCAAAGACAGAAGGACAGAATCAGAATTCAAGGACAGAATCCATTAGAGACATCCTTGGGTGTCTGGGTTGGTTCCATATAATGTGATGGGAAATGCTAGTAGTAAATAGGTTAGTAGACTAGTTCACCTTACTAGTCCGGTTCTGTTTGCCTTTGTGCTTATGTTAAAGGAGATCACTGGAATTTTTCAGCATTGCCCCTATTTTTAGACAATTTTGGAATCAAATGTTCACTTGGGACATAAACAAAAATGGTCCTGTATTAGAATAGTTAATATTTAGAATACTAAGACCAGCAACAGATAAAACATGATACGATGGAAGCAGATGGAGGGAGACACGTCAAAATAAACTGCTTGCTTTCGTCACTGACTTGGTTCAAAATGTTACTGAAAGTGTCTGCCAACATGAAGAAGATCCCCTAATCCGCCACTGGCTGCTTTCACGGCAATGTAGATGCCCTATCCTGTTAGCCATGTGAGGCCGAGAAGTGCCGACACTGTCCCAAGAGCTAGAAGAAACTAGCTACACAATGATTTGTCTCATCCGACCAAGCTGGCACATTGCCAGCCATTCTCAATAGGAGTGAGCACCAGTCTTCAGCATCCACCAGTCTGAGTCTGGACTGCATGATCAACGATTCCTATTAACAGTGTCAAGACCAGTCTCAAGACCCTGTTCTTGTCCGTGTCTGTGTCCAGGCCTGGGTGGACGTGGGTCAGTGATCGCCCCTGGACAGCCATCTCAGACTTGGACCCTGACACTAAAACGCTCCACTCCAAGGGGCCCGGCTTCACCTTACGAATCAGGCAGCTCTGTCAGCTCCGGTGAACAGCAGATTGTGCAGCTGCCTTCCTGCCTGTAGGCCCATGGTGCTCAGCCTCTCACACTCCACTGCGGCAGGATGCTGTGGGGGAACCGATGACGTGGGTGGCCAGGAAATGTGCTGGCCCCATTTCCAGTCGCCGAGCAGAAGAATTGTTATCTCTTGGTGGCCATGGACTACTTGACAAAGTGGCCTGAGGTCGACATGGTCCCTGACCCTGACTACAAATATTAGTTGATGTTAGTGTGCATTTTTCTCTTGGCAGTCACAGTCCATTGCCCATTGCCCATTGAGGATGCTGTCATTCTTTTGATAAACTAATTATACATTGTAACTATGGGCAGCATTGTATTTGCATCACACCAATAATTTTCAAATTTGTAAAACAAATTATTTCCACAAACCAGATGAGACAGAAAAAGCAAGCAGAAACCCTGGCATGCATGTGCCTTGGCATGTGGTACTGAGTCTAACATAAAACTCCCATTGTTCTGATTATGAGGGGGAAAATCCATTCTCAGGGGGGGCTGTCACACTCTTCTGGGAGTCTGTACAATGTACATGACTCCAATTGTAAATTCACACAAAGCCTATTCAATCCCAGTCAGGACCAGGAGGAGGGAGTGTGTATGCATATGTGCATATACACGAGAGAGAGAGAGAGAGAGAGAGAGAGAGAGAGAGAGAGAGAGAGAGAGAGAGAGAGAGAGAGCGGTATATCTGCCACTGTCTATTTGCCACAGGGTAATTTAGGTGTGTGCATTCAACATTACAGCTACAGTGAGAATGAAAGCAACTGAATAATGAGTTTGCCTCTGCAATGGACCATGAAGCATCAGTAATTTCAAATATTTTCCTACAGGTAAACCACAATGGTAAAACTTGATAAACAACTTTGGCTCACAAATAACAGATTTCTATCTTTGCTCTCAGACGCCCTAAACTCAGAATGTGAAACTTATGTGGCCTTGAACACTGAAAGCTTTTGTCAGTTTTGTCAGTTCAACAGTGAATGACAGGTTTAATGTAGCTGGTCAACATTTCTGAGTGATCACTGGGCTTTACAGATATTTTAGTTTCCATGAATTAGCCAATTTACAAGACAATTTGTCATGTATTAATCATTAACTACTATGTACACTAGCATAAACTGAGGGCTCCTGAGGACATATGTTTCTGACTGTGTTTAGATTCAGCAATATGTAGTATGTCCTTGCATTAGAAGGGCATTATAATAGCACCCTTGGTTAATTGTTACACTCATACCTAGTCATTTTAAATACAGTTGGGCCCTGACAGACAGGCCAATTAGAGTTGTGGGCTGACGGGGTCTATCTTCATTAGGAGCGCACCGCTCAGGCTGACTGTAAGCTTGGCACTCAAGTCTCTCTGCACCGCAGATGCTTAGCAGTCTAAGTGGGGGGAGAGCAGTCTGAGAGCAATCTGACAGTGTTGACTGACGGTGCTGCTCTAGATCATTTGGATCATTCCGGAAGGGTGAGGTGCTGCTCGCTACCTGCAGTGGCAGCTCTCCACCTCCAACCCTGACATTTTTCCTCCTTACCCCCCCCCCCCCACCCCACCCTCACATCTACAGCTACCCACTCACTGAAACACACACACACACACACTTCCTTCCTCTCCCTTCCTTTTCCTCCCTCCGCTGCCCCATCAATAAATCATGGAAATATGCATGAGGACCTTCTGCGTGTGGCCCCGGTGCTGAGCCCACAGTGAGTTCGTCTGAGTGGACGAAACACAGCGGCCACCTCCACCTCCACCCATCTCCCACGCAAACACTGCATGACCTTTGGCGCGGCGTGTTTGTCCACACGGCTAGCTTTAAAGGTCGACTGCGTGGACTGGGTAAAATAAGAACACACAGCCAGTCAAAGGAAAGAGATAAGGACAAGGGTGTCTGTGTGTGTTGCAGGGGGGTCTCCTAAGGCTGTTTTCGCAAAGACATGATTTTACCGCATTATCCATTGTCTCCTATAGTAGATATACAGTAGATATATTAGTTATGACACAGGCCATTACTTTTCATTAATGTGTGTGTCTGATCATACCAGAGTAGTTAGAGCTTCCTGACCCTGAAACTGCTCTGCATTCAGGGGTCAGGAATGATGTCCCTACACTCTATCTGGGGTCACAAATGTCCCCATATCCTTGCAGGGGTCAGAAAAGTCCCCATGTTCTAGCTGGGTGTGCCCTGGTAGTGACATCACCATCACACATGCACACACACACACACACACACGGCCGAATGTGGCAGACAAGGGCATCGTGGGCGTTTCACGAAAGTGCTGTGGCTCCGGGAGCAGTAAACAGAGTGAAGTATCCCCCCGGAGGTAATGAGCGGAAAATCCTGTTAAAGCCGCCACGCACGCTCCACAGAGCTCCGATATTGAACACATCCTTCGTTCTAATCCTGCCTATATTAACACGTCGCCCCTCCAAATCCCAGCAAATAAAAAAAAATAAAAAAATTAAAAAAAACACAGCAGAAAATGACTTCCTTTAATCTGGATTAATCCGGCACGCTCTCACAAGTCTTGCCAAGGCGTAGTAGAGCGAGAGTTCTTGGGTTGGACTCAATGTTTCGACTCAATGGCTCCAAGTGTGAAATGTAGCTGGTTTGGCAAATAGGACTAACCCATGTTTAGCACAAGTTTTCGAAGGAAGAAAAAAGACATAACATGAATGTAACACAGAGAAATAAGAGAAGGACGAATCTCAGTGGGAAACGAGCAGTTCATAGCAGTCGCAGGCAGACGGCCTACTTCAAGTAAACTTTCGTCTTCCGTCTGTTAGGGAGAGAAAGAAGAAAAAAAAAAAAAAAAGAATTCTGAAGGCCTGACCTAGATCAGCGAATTTGGTTGTTTTTCTCACAAGTGCCTGAGTGGGACTAAAATAAAAAATCTATTGCAAAAACATTGATGCAATGTTGCCCCTCATTTGTATGCTGTGCAAGCACCCCAGTACATTTACCGCAAACACACTTGAATCAAAGCAGCAAAAGACGCTTTAATGTTAAGCAGTTCGACTGAAAACATACATTCATGGATGGCTCAGACTGCATAATATGGAATGCGTAAACATAGGCACAGTCACTTTGGGGAATATTGTGCTGTGGTTAAGGAGGGGTGTGGCATCGTTTTGGAGGCGGTATAAATATGACTCCCTCCAGTCTACTGGCCTGCTCCTGCAGGACCTCTCGCTGCGCCAAACGTGCCACCTCCAGCTCTCCCAGGAGGAAGGCCTCCCTGGCCCTAAGCTCCTGGATCACTTCGGAAGCCTGCAGCTTTCCTGGCGATTCTGCCCCATGAGGGGCGCGTTTGCCGGGCTCAAGCTTCGGGTGGTGTGGTGCGGTGCGGCCCTGGACGTGAAGGCAAGGGATGAAGCCGTGGTCTATGGAGGCCGGGGTGAAAGCAGTGGAGAAGCCTTGCAGCCTCGTGGCGACCTGTCTGTCATCTTCCAGGAGTTTGGCGTCGGAGTCTGCGGCTGGGCTGGTGCTGCTGTGTCTGCCCTGGTGGAGATATAAGCACAGAGCCCGTTTGTTTGTGTGTCTGTTTAAGTGGGAGAAAATGGCTTGAAAGTACATTCTAAAGAAAGAAAGAAAAAAAAAAAAACAGAAAAGTACTGTTGTTTGTGGGTCACATAAAAAAAAAAACTAGACTAAATAAAGCAACATCCACTTATTTTCAGGCTGTTTGTGTCTGTTTGAGTCTGTATCTTTATCTCTGTGTGTGTGTTCACACCAATTTGTAAGCCTAGGCCTCTGAAAGGAAATAACGATCTGAAGACTATGAGGATCGGTGGTAGAATTGCCTCAAGAGAAAATAGTTCTGTAATAACACCTCAGTCAACTATTGATCGTCCCTCACTGGATGGCCTGCTCAGTTTGTGGCTCTTCCAGTGACAAGGGCTTGCTCAATCCCAAAAGCCTTTTAAGAAAGCAGTCTGAATACCAGCGGTTGACGTCACAGGTGTTGCAAAGGTCTCTTACTCAAAGAGGGGAATAAAGCCCACTTTTAAGAGGTTCCGGTAACTTCTTGCCACACAAGCTCCCAAATGTCATGAAGTTTTCTGAAGCTTTGCAACTTTGCTGCAGTACTACGGCGAGTGGTTAGCATTTGGAATGAGACATGCCTGGCAGGCATGTCTGCTTGTGTGCGATGTTGTTCGTCTCAGTGAAGTCAAGGATGGAGCAGACTGTGCCACTGATGATCTTTAACTGCATTTTCATCATCCCCTCTGGCCAGGAGCTGTGTACAACCTACCTTAAGTGGAACCTTTTTCCTGACCTTCAACACCTACGCGCTCTCATCAAAAAGACAGACATCTGAGAGGTAGTCTACAATAGGCCACTGCTTTGACAAATGAAGTAAACCCAATGGCATTTTTTAGCAACCAATCCAATTAGTAAAACTTAGCTATATCACAGACAGTGTATTTGCCCAAACCGTGATGCCTCAGGAATATCTGAATTAGTAGATTACAGCTTTTGTTTACTTTTGGTAACCCATTGTTCAACTCATTTCAGGAAATGGGATAACCTGAAGATCAAAATAGCTGCTCTTAATTGTCAACTTCGGTCGTGCAGAGCCTAGAATGACTGCAGAGTGAGGTAGTGCAGTAACACTAGACTACCTGTGGCTCTGAAGAAAATAAGTAGTCTAATTAAGTCTGGAAAAGTCTAATGAAAAGTGACCTCATTAGGTTGGCAGTCTGATCTGCCTTTGAAAGAACTTTTTTGAACTGTCATTAAAACAGCAACTGACTGTGCACGTTTATGACTTTATTGACATTATGCATCTAATGGCAACAAAAAACGAAGACAGTATGACACACCATACACATCATCAAAAAATAAAGAGGTCTTGCCAGTCGCTTCCTAATTAGTGTCTAGTGTACTCACAGAAATCAACACTGCTAGCGCTGCCAACATCAAAGCCAGGAACCTCCTCAATTACCTGCCCAGTGAGGCCGCGTCTGGACGATGACCCGTCTCGTCTGGCCCGTAGGGACATCTGCGTCTGCAGCCGGAGCGATTCCAGACGCTCCCGCGTCCTCTTGACCCAGTCTCCGCTGGAGCAGCAGCCCTGTGCGGGGGCGGGCCCCGGAGGCCCCCGTGCCGTTGGTGCAGTGTCCTCCTCACGAGGGTCTGCTGACTGGCTGTCAATCACACTCTCCTGCACAGGAACACACACACACACACACACGATTTCAGTTTCCACACGATTTAAGTTGACATTTGTGAATGTTAATATTGCCGAACTGTCAAATGTCAATGGATTGTACTGCAGCAACATAGTTAAAACTTAAAGCAGCTCGTTCAAGGCTTCTTCTGTATACAGGAATGCATACTGATAAGCAAACCATGCTTACCGTATTTGCTCTACAAGCAGTTTCTGCATTGGGAACAATAATAAAGAGCACACATACAGTACACTGACAAACTAATAGAACGAAATCTCAAATAAACTAGGTTAACTAGAAATCTAGAAACACATGACTACTGCCCTGCTAAACACAAAACTGGAGAGAGAGAGAGAGAGAGAGAGAGAGAGAGAGAGAGAGAGAGAGAGAGACAAAAAACAGAACTGACCATTTTGTAAAACCAGGGAAAACAAAGGACTGAAACTCTTGCACCAACCCAGTCCATCCTGTGTCTGTCCTCTTGTTTGAAACCCAATATGATCACCGTATGTAATGGACAACACAGGAGTGCCCACTTTAGGAACATTGTCTGTTCCTGTCCATCTGTTCCAACCCTTGTTAATCAAGCCCATTACAGCAACATCATCCTATATCATCGCTAATACCTCTAATCATAATTCGGTAATATTGCAGACCCTATTTAGTCATGTATTTGGCAGTAAGACCTCTGCAAGACTCATTAATTTGGACATGCAGTATAGAAGAATCAATATTTAGCAGTCACTATTTGGTGTAATGGAAGTAGCGTAATGTTTGGCCGCGAGTAAGATCACTATTTGGCAGATACTGCACAGTGAGTAGGGTCACTTTTTGGCAGAGTGGTTGGTGATTAGGCTTGCCTCTGGCAGTGGCTAGGGGGAGCTTCAGGGGCTTATTAGACAGAGGCGCTGCAGAAAAAAGGTTTCTGGCCGAGTGGTGGACTGTTAGGGTCAATGATGTCCTGCCCCGTGGTAACTCATCGAGGCAAGTTAGTTTTCCTGCTGGCCGTGAGACCCACGTTTTTATGAGATACTGTAGATGTCACAAAATCTGTGTGTGTACCCACACACACACAGATTAAACTAATCACTTTATGTCCTCTACTGTGTGTGCAATCAGCAGCTCGTGCAGGCCTATCTGTGACAGACTACCTGTGTAATTGCAGTTCCAGGGGAAGGATATCGATCGCTCTCTGTCTAGACCTGCCCGAGTTTCATCAGGCGGCCGCGCTGTGTGGGCCAGACACTTACACTAGTCTTCGACTGGAGAACACTCATCATAGAGCCGCCAACTCTGCTCGATTCTCCGAGACGTCTCACGGCTGAGTGGAACCGTGCTCTCTGTTCCACGGACCACCGTCCAGACTAGCCTGGGAGACTGAATGGACATCTTCATTCATTCAGCACACTCTATTTGGTAGGGTAAGCAACTTGTGCAAGTGAGATGTTCATTCCAGCAGTATGGTGATGTATGGGGCAAGATTTTCAGCAATGTTGCCATACACTCACATGACTGATTTCATAAATGCAACAAATTTCCCACAAATTATTTAAGGGTAACACGTTACTTGATAGTATCGACATAATGCACACATGACACTGTCATGACACATGAACCCTTACCCTAACCTCTAACCCTAATCCTAACCCTAACTCTAACTTGTTATGACAAAAACCGAATGTCACTTAATAACAGAAGTGTTATGTCATAAACATTTAGGACTTGTTTATGACATGTTCATGACAGTATCATGTCAATCTTATGTCAATACTGTCAAGTAAAGTGTAACCAATTTAAGTTCTCCAGATATTTTTTCTAAAACCAATACTAGTGAAAACATGTACAAACAACATTGCTTGACCCACTGACCATCAATAAAGCAAAGGTTCCTAGTGGTGTATCACACAACTGTCAGAGTTATCAGCTCCTGACTAGAAGTTCTAACAGCAATATTACACATATGCTTTCATGTTTGTCCTTGCTCTTCAGACAGAAGAGATGCGTCACTGCGAGGTTGCGATACTGTGTGATGAGACCACCTCGGATCTTGTTGCATGCGTCATCCAAAAGGGGAAAAAAAACATCGGGACAGAAATAGCACCATTTGTAGAGTACATTAGCGCTATGGGAGATTTTTTATTCAGCTTTATTTGCGCCACTTCCTTTTCTTGTGTAATTAGAAAACAAATGGCCTCTTAGTTTGGATGGGAGCTTGGCCAGTGGCAGGCGTGATTGGCCATCCGTGGTGCTCTGGAGTACCATAATGATGAGCTCACTCACTCGCTGAGCAATTCTGTCTTCGCCGAAAGCTTACGGAATGTCTCTCGGGGGTCCAGTAGAGTCTGGCATTTGTTTGTACAAAACAAAACAAAAGAAAGCCCCAGGTGGCTGTTTAAATCAGAGTAACTAGCATTTCTAACGTCACAAACATTCCCCAATTATTTAATCGGGACTCCTAGAGGTGCGAGAATTGCTTCTGCTGCCAAATAAAAGAGAAACCCCACGGTAGCCTCCCCCCCCCCCCCCCCGCCTTACAACTTCATCTCAAACTGGACCCCTGCCAGAGGGAGTTTGAGAATGAGAGAGATTAAAGAGAAAGTCTTTCTCCCTCACTGTGTGTGTGTGTGTGTGTGTGTGTGTGTGTGTGTGTGTGTGTGTGTGTGTGTCAATACATCAATAGCAACTGTAAACACTACCAACTAGGTTATATGCATATGTCTGGAATCTTACACCTTTAAAATCTTCCGTTCTCCACATATTACGGAGCATTCCGGATATACCCATGCCTCCCAACAACCCCCATCTCTGCATCCCTTTTTGCTGACAGCGAACTGCATCAGACAGCCGCATTTCTGAAAAGGCCATCAAACCTGTGAGTGACTGCCAGCAACTGCCAACGCAATCAGCCTGTAAATCATTGAAACCTATTAGCACGGATGCCAAGTAGGCAAATTATCCATCCGAGAGGCTCTCAGTAATGAGCACGGCTCAACAATAATGAAAATGAGCGTGGAGACTCAGACGTACCATCCAACGCCAGAACAAAGGCTCCAGAACCTTCCACTGTAAGTAGGCCTCCAGCAGGTGATTAACTTGTTTTGTGTTCTCCAACTCCTGACAGACAGACAAATAAAAATAAAGCACAGGGATTTCAATCGAGCAAAATGAAGCAAAGGGATTTAATCTTTTCATCAAAAAATGCCCAGACAAAAACAAGTCAATAGCACAAATACACACCTCTGAATTATATACACCTGCTGGCCACTGTGGTTGTTCATCTTGTATCATTTGCTCTATACAACTGTCTAAAAAAATCCAACAATTTGTGTTCCCAAAACAAAAATTCTTCAGTTATTTTTTTAAGAGGAAAGAGCTAATGATTACCTACATGTCTGCTTATCGATGCTAGGCTGCTGTGTGCATCATTCACCTGTGTATTAGAGCGTTGTGTAGCACTTCATACATGACACATTGACTGTCTGTGTGTGTGTGTGTGTGTGTGTAGACACGCTTGCTCGGCTGGGCTCTGCGTGCGCAGCACTTGTGTCTCTGCCCCTGGGCCCCCGCTGGGCTTTGTAAGCGCACCTTCTCTCCTATTTGTTTTGCTTTTCCGGTCCGTTTACCGTGCAGGCTCAGCAGTTGTCCTGCCACCCCCTGTCCTACCCTAGCCCTCCAAATATACGCACACACACACACACACACACACACACACACACACACACACACACACACACCAAACAGTTCAGAGGCTGACACATCTCCTCAGGGGGAGCAGTACTCTAGGAGGAGCGAGGGTGGTGGGGGTTCAGGGGTGGGGTGGGGTGGGGGGCACTCAGTGTGATGGCTCACGTCTCTGCTGAGGGGCAGCATGGGAGGATGGGGATGGGTTGGCTGGGGCTATATGCTCCCCCTGGAGCATATAGCCTATTAGACACACCAGGCGAGTGAGCTAGGCATTTATCTCTGTCTGTCTGTTTGCACATCCCATTCCTGCGGCGGCGCACTCCCAAGACAGTGCCGAACAGGCTTGGAAAACTCAGCTCAGCTCCAACTGACATGCAGAAACTCTCTCTCTCTCTCTCTCTCTCTCTGTCTCTCTCTGTCTCTCTCTGTCTCTCTATCTAGCTGTCTCTGTCTCTCTCTCTGTCTGTCTCTGTCTCTCTCTCTGTCTGTCTCTCTATCTCTCTCTGTCTCTCTCTCAATTCAATTCAATTCAAATATGCTTTATTGGCACGACAAACCATATGATGCATTGCCAAAGCGTTCACAGGAATAATAATAATGAAAGAAAATACAAATACAAAATGATATAAACATGTACAAACATTGTTACACTTCGTCACACACGCACACACACACACATATATACACACACACACACACACACAGCACGTCACAACCATGCAAGACCATTGTCTGTACACGTGCATAGGAAAACCAAGACAGGACAAAACAAAACAAAACAAGCAGGAGACATGGTGTTACAGACTGGGGCTGGGGAGCAGTGTTATGTTGAAGGGTGGAGGTAGTGGGGTGATTATCTTAAGTAATGCCTTCTCTCAGGTTATGGAGTGAGGACACATAACTGGCTGCCAGTATGCATGTGCTGGTGTCCTCACCCAAAACTACAGCAAGTTTTTTCTGTTCCTCCAGTTTTGTGAAGTTGGGAATGATGTTGTTCAAAATGGTGAAATATTTGTCTCTTTGGGACCGATATTTGTCACAGTGTAGCAGAAAGTGGACCTCTGACTCCACCTCCCCTGTCATACAGTGACCACATGTCCTTTGCTCTTTGGGCAGCCATGACTTCTTGTGCCTGGCTTTCTCTATGGCTAGACTGTGGTCACTCAGCCTGTACTTGGTGAGGATCTGCCTCTGCTTCGTATCTCTGACAGTGTGGAGATACTCTACCAATTGATAGTCTTTTCGTATGCCAATGTAACATTCAAGTTTGTGTTGTAATTTTGTTTCTTTCTTCCAGTGTTCCAAATAAGAATTCTTGTTGTTCTTGTTAATTTGGTTGATTCTGATTGGTGGTTGGGAAGCAGTGCTGGTCTGGACAATTTGTGGGTTAGGGGTTATTGGGTTAGTTAAATCGAGACCAACTGACATAGGGGACTGGTCTTAGGGCTGAGCTCTTGGGATTTAAGTGCTTTAAAATGTAGTGAATTTTGAGGGCTTAATTTTAGATGAATCCAGAATTTTAGTGATCGATTTTTGGATATTAATCAATAGTGGAAATCGGCCTAATTCTGCCCCTGCTAGCATTTGTGGGTACTTTTCTTTGGATATGTAACAAATTTCTACAGAATTCAGCATGCAGGGCTTCTATTGGGTGTTTGTCCCATCTAGAGTAGTCGCGGTTACTGAGTGGACCCCATATTTCACTTCCATAAAGTGCAATTGGCAAAATGACTGTGTCAAATATTTTGGACCAGATTTTAATTGGTATATCTATTTGATGAAAATTTCTTTTTTTTTTTATTGCATAAAATGCTCGTCGTGGCTTTTTTCTTTTAGTGCATTCACTGCAAGACCAAAGTTTCCAGAGTATGTTAATTTTTAAGCCAAGGTAGTTATAAGAAGTAACATTCTCTAGGGCGGTGTTACCTAAAGTAAAGAGGTGTCTGGTTCCCTGAGGTCTGGGATGCTTCTGGAAGATCATAACTTTAGATTTATCCAAATTGACTGTCAGGGCCCAGTTCTGACAGTACTGCTCTAACAGGTCTAGGTGCTGCTGTAGGCCCTGTTCAGTGGGCCGACAGCAGCACCAGGTCATCCCGCAAAGAGCAGGGATTTGACTTCCGTGTCCAACAGGGTGAGCCCAGGTGTTGCAGATTGTTCCAATAACACCGCTAACTCATTTATATAGATATTGAACAAGGTTGGACTCAAGCTGCAACCCTGTCTCACCCCCGCCCTTGAGTGAAGTATTCAGTTCTTTTGTTGCCAATTTGTACTACACACTTATTGCCCAAATAAATTGATTTGATGATGTTATACATTTTACCCCCTATACCACTTTGTAGGATTTTGAAATACAATCCTTCATGCCAGATTGAATCGAAAGCTTTTTTAAAATCAATAAAAACACGCAAATATTTTCCCCTTACTTTTTTGGTGAACATTTTTTGCCTTATCACTCTCTCTCTGTCTCTCTCTCTGTCTCTCTCTGTCTCTCTCTCTCTCTCTCTGTCTCTCTCTCTCTCTCTGTCTCTCTCTCTATATATATATCTATCTGTCTCTCTCTCTCTCTTTCTCGCTCTTTATCTCACTCAAGTTTCAATCTCGCCTCATTCTCCTCTGCCTATGAGGGACAGAAATAACCTCCCGTCTCATCGCTCACCCAGCTCATCATGGGCCTCTGTGCCTCCCCTCGCCTCCAATCTGAATAACACAGAGGAGCCGCATCACTTGCTTTTCTGTGCCAGGTCAGAGCGTTAAAAACACTCTGCTCAAAAGGGCCCGTTCGGAGTGCAAAGGAGAATGGGGAAGAGCGTGTGCAAAGGTGAGAAGAGAGAGAAGTAAAAAGAGAGAAAGGGAGAATGAGAGAGAGAGAGAGAGAGAGAGAGAGAGAGAGAGTGAGAGAATGAGAGCGAGGAAGCGCTAGGCCTCTGACTTTCAAACATCGAGCCGTCTGCTCTTCAAAGAATCATGATACGCTGCCTGTCATTCAATGCCAGTTACAGTTGAAAAACGGGAAGACAGGGAAGGCGGGGGGGGCATAAAGGTGTGTGTGACAGGGAAGGGGGGGGGGGGGGGGGGTGCCAAAAACAGAAAATGAAAAAGAACAGAGACACCCAGCCTCTGGAATGCAGGTACGCTATTGGGAGAGAACAAACCCTGTCAGTTTGACAAGCAGTGTTTTTGGGCGCTCACCTTGCTAAGCGGACTAGCATCGCTGGTGCCAAGCGCTTCGGGGCTCGGGGAGACAGGCTGGGGGCCGATGTCAGAGAGAACCTGTGGAGAGACCAGAGAGTTTATGCATTATTCAGCTCCACATGCTAGATACCTGCAGGACCTTTGAAAAACAGCTGCAACTAAATTGATTCCATTTCCTACACCCCCCCCCCCACCCTTCTAACTCTCCAATGATATTCATTTCAACCATTTCTCTGCATCATTCTGCTGGTAGGGGATGTACAGTATACCCCAGGGCACATGTAATGTGCATGTCCAAATGCCGTTTGAAACGATGTCTGCAAACCAGAGGCTGGAGGACTGGAGGATATGGAGACTGGGTGAATGCATTTTGTTTGTTTTCCTGCCGTTTTTGCACAGCGGTCGAGTTGAAGTGTATTCAACTGCTGGAGGCGTCCTGTCCCTACCTCACCACCAACACCACCCCCACCCCACACCACCCTCCCCCCCCCCCACCCCACCCCACACCACCCTCCACACCACCACCCCCCCCCCCCCCCACCCCACCCCACACCACCCCCCCCCCCCCACCCCTGCTCAGTCTCCTTCTTTTCTTCCATCTGTTCTTTCGGTCCAGCGGCCTGCGCTTTTAACCGGTCATATTCATCAGCGGGCGGTGATGGATGGCCCGGTGGAGAGGGGGGCTGTGGTGAAATCACTCAGGCTGACTTGGGCGGCCAGGAGGAGAGGGGCCAGTCAGAGAGAGAGAGAGAGAGTCGTCTGTGGAGACAGACGCGGCACCTCTGGGCCAGCCCCAAGTGACAGCGTGAGATTAACCTCCGCACAGAGGCGGCCTTATCACTCAATCAAGCCCAATCACCACTGTCAAGAAGGACTGAACTAAGTGCTGATTCCCCCCACACACACACACACACACACACACACACACACACACACTTCTTTGTGCAATAATATGTATTCTGGAAATAAGTGATTTTCACATGCACACACACATACATACAACACTCTGTCAATGTGCTCGTTTGTGTGTATATATTCACACATGTAAATTCTCCTTTTCCATACTTTAATTGGCCGTAGGTGATTGCTGGCTGACAAACAGCGTATGTGGGAGTTAGGCCACCACGAGCACGAGAATTCACATATCTAGGCTGCCGGTGGAGACAAAGGACGTGCATGACAATTTTCTGGAACTGGATTCGCTGGCTGAAGCCAAAGGAGGATTAATCAGTTCCATTCAACGCATACTGTAGTTACAGAACAGCCCTGTTGTAAAGCTATGCACGCACCCCTATGGGCTTTTTCCATCCATTCCATTTGCATTCATATAAATCATGGAATTTAATGTGTAAATAACATACTGGCAACTGAATCTATACCCAAAAGGTGGCGTTAAAAAATGGTGGGCTTAACTGTGAGGTGGGGGAAAAATGAGAAATGCGAAATGAGAAATGCGTCTTCAAAAAAAGGGCTTACATTAAAAAAGGCTTAACTGAAAATCCAGCTCAGGTGTTACATCTCGCCTTGCAAATGTATTTCATCTAAATCTCAAAAAAATGGATGGATAGATCCACTAGACATCCACTTTAAGTCATTATAGAGAGTGGACTTCTGGGCAAATGTGTTTGTGTGTTTGTGTGTGTGTGGCTCTATTTACCAATATTTAGCTATATGGCAGTCAGATAGCGTTTTGGGGGGTTTTCCCCCTATTTCCTGTAGCCCTGGGTTTGCATCTCTTCTCTGGGGGATTTGGACTATCGTCCACCCCCCCAACCCCCCTCCACCTCTCATGGGAGATCCAGGCTCCACTTCCCCTGGTAACGTATCTCAGCTAAAAGGTCCTGTGTCCCAAGGTGTGCAAAAATAACTTCGCTGCACTTTAAGCTGCCCTGCATGAGAGCTCTTGCTAATTAACTGAGCCTATATGCAAATGTAGGTACTGCATGTCTACGGAAGGTATCGCATTAGAGTTGGGAAACTTGCCCGGAAACTTGCCTTGTGGATGAGTTTGGCCCTTTCCTCCTGGGCTGCTAGGAGGGCTCTCCAGTGGTACCGGAGCTTGCCGTACTCCCACTGCAAAAGCCGCAGGTCTCCATCTCCATCAGTGCCTCTGCCGACACACTCTTTGCCCTTGCCGCCCTCACACAAATCCACCAGGGGAGCTCCAGGAATGCACACCTGAAAAGCAGGTGCACACACACACACACACACACACACACACACACACACACACACACACACACACACACACACACACACACACACACACACACTTGCTTTCCATCTAATCCTGTGTATGTCCGTTCTGACTACTTTTAGACTTCAATTATGTATAGTTGCATTTTCCAATAATTCAAAGGATAATTTGGCCCAGATTGATTTTTGCTGATGTATCATAACATGAACATACACTTAATTAATGTCCTAAACCCTGAGGCCCAATATGCATTTTCTGTACATTTTCCGAACGTGCAGTCAGCCACATCATACTCTGCAAATCAATGCTGCCATCAACTGGTCAACTATGGAATAACAATATTTTGCTGTATTCATTTTTGATCAACACACAGCATGCTATGTGGTAAGCTATATGGTGGGTGGCACAATTTAGTAAAGTTTCAGGGATGGGATTGTCCTTGATTTAAGGATGTTTGACCCATCATTTCCAGGTGTTCCAGTCCAGTGGAAAAAAGCTAAATGGTATTGGCTTTGGTATTGCTATTGGTATTGGTTACAGTACTGCACAGAGAAAACCACAGAGAAAAAAAACATGTTGCAGGTTTATGTATTATGTATGGGTAAGAAGACCTACATAAAAGAGGATTTGTTTACCCAGAAGGCTATTCCTGAACAGAAAAAAAGCCAGTCTTAGGTTCTATTCCACATTGTTCTAGAATTCTCCATGAATATGGCGCGTGGTGCCAACCACTGCAATGCAGGCAACCTGGAACTCAAGGCCAGCCTCAGTCTCACCTGAGCAGGAGGCAATGCCAGAGGCTGCATCTGCAGCACTCTCTCTCCCAGCAGGAACTCCAGGAGGCTCCCGGACGACAGCATCCAGCCGAAGGCCAAAAGCAGCTCTCGGCTCCCCACTGCGTCTCCACAGCAACTGCCAGCCTGCGGGGCCACCACCCAACAGGCACCATACCCACAATGCCACAGCGCGCTCCTCACAAACCAGGCCTGGGCTCCTTCAAAGTACAACATCATATAAATAACGTGACCCACCAGGTGCACCTGAGAGAGGCAAGCCTGAGGGACACACTGAATGGATATTAAGTAACAGTAGGCTATGCTGTATATATGGTCACTTTAAATTCTGGCTCCAATGGTCTGCCTACAAAACATTCACATCTTAGCTTTCAGTTATTTTTTTATAAAGACAGAAATAACACAGACAGGTAAACTTACCTGGATCTGAGTGCTGACATTTGCACTCCAATCGAACTGCTTTCACTAGAAGGCTACGTAGCAAATCCCACATATTCTGCACCTGTGAGGCGAATATTCTGTTATGAAAACCACGTACGTGACATTGGCCTAGCTTCAATTCAATACAAATATTTGCTTTCAGATGACTGGCTTGGATTAACTGAAACTTCAACGACAAAACACACTTTGGCTAGAACTACCTAGTAGACATATTTGTGAGATTTTCAAAGGTGCTGCACACGCTAGTGTCGCTTGATACATTTCTGTAACATTAGGCCACTGTACTGTACTGTACAACAACTGGTTAACTTAACTTACCACATCGTGTTTGTTGAATTTTGCCCGTCTGAAAGTTTCAGCACATGGAACAGAATCCACCTCAAGAGCAGAGAGAAACTTTATAAGTCCTTCGATTATCTCTTTTGCTTTCACGCTCTTTTCTCGCTGCATGCTTAATGTCCCCGGTTGTTGTCATGGTGCATGTAAAATCTACATTTCTTACAGGACACAAAAGTTTTGATTGGACGGACGCCGGGGAGGGACTTGTTAGTATACCAATAAAGTAACTGAATGCTAAAGGAAAGGGATAGGCGGAACTTCCGTCACTTCCTTCGCGGGCTAATTTGACTCCAGTAGGTCATTTTTGTCAGAGCGCGTCTATTCGACATTCTCTGTTTTTGTGCAAGTGTTGGTTGGTCATAGATATATATACATATATCTATGGTGTTGGTCTGGTCAGAGAATGTCTAATAAGGGGACATAATATACATAGACGCTGTATATTATGTCTATGGGGAGAACCGCCACTCTCGGGAAACTTCCGGTTTCTGAACTGGTTGCAGTTCCTTTTCTGGTTCCACATGAGGGCGTTCACGAATAAGTGCAGAATGAATGGAGGTCTATTAGTCCAGTCATTTTAGGAGAAAGGGTTGAACAAATTGCAACACAAGCAAACTTAACTGATTTTGTATCAATAGGGGAAAGTTTAGAAAAAGACCTAAATATACCCTATTCATGCACCTATACAGAATTTTTCTCACGGAAATAGAGGACAAAAAATTAACCTTCACATATCACCATGAAAATTACTGAGTTGATTACTTACATCAAGACAAACAAAAAATGTATTATAAGATTTTTTAAATTGTTTGTTAACATGGGCAAACAGGGCATAATGTAATTATGTATATATAGCTAATGTATAGTGACCCAAAACTAATTGCAACATTTGACAAACAAATTGTCCAAGGCATGGAGGAAGATAGATGTCTTAACTGGTATTATATCTCATCTAGAGGGTATATTCGTATAGAAAATATATAGTTTATGGTGTTTAATTTGTTTTCCCTGGACAGTATAGGCCAAAATGTATCCACTTTACACTAGATTCGCCTTTACAGAATAGAGGGCAATGTATTGTGCATGGCATGGAGGAAGATGGGAAATGTCTTAAATGGTGTTATATCTCCTCTGGAGGGTATATGCTTTCAGAAAATATATAGTTTAGGGTGTTTAATTTGTTTCCCTTAATAGTGCAGGCCAAAATGTATCAGCTGTTCACTTGATTCGCCTATACAGAATAGAGGAGTATGTGTTATGCATGGTATGGAGGAAGATGGGACATAAGTTGATTGATGCTATATTTCATGTACTGTGCATATACTTTTAGAATATGTATAGTTTTGACTGTTCTATGACTTTGAACAGTCTGACCTCTAAATAGGGATGTAACGGTATGAAAATTTAACCTCACGGTTATAGTGACCAAAATGATCACGGTTTTCGGTATTATCACGGTATTTCTAAAAGTGTGTAGCCTAGAAATCTAGACGCGCCCCTAGCGGCAGTTTAAGTAGTATAGTCTATAATATACTGTACTACTTAAACCGCACCGACAATCAAAAAATCAAGTGGAAACTAGATGGCAGAAGTGTGTAGGCCAATCTGCCCACCAGCTTTTTCTACTTCACTACCTACAGATGTTTTACCGGTATGATATTTCGAAACGCCATGGTATTTCCCATAGACAATCGACGCCCGGAAGTTGGATGGATACAGAAGTTACGGAGGCGGGACTTATTCTGGAGAGGTCTATCCGAATCGTAGTTAAAACCATCAATTAGACAACAGAATCAGTAGGGTACCAGTTTTGTTCCATTGTACCAGGCCTACTGTATGTCAAAAGCAGGCTCGGATGAAGCTGGGAAGGATTAAACACACGGTTTCCACACCGCGGTAATCAACAGTGATAATCATGATGTTTGAAATGAAAACGGTAAGTATTATCGTCAACATTTTTATCGCGGTTTACCATTATACCGGTAATCGTTACATCCCTACCTCTAAATCAGATTACGTAAACACCAAAACCACTTTCCTAGGCTGAATAATGCTTAACTATGTGTTTGTACAGATTACACATTGTGGAACACTTACATGCAAAAACACACTTGGCTCTATTTAAAGATTCAACAACCATTTCCATTGATTCAAAGGGCCACAATGTAAAAATAGACACCAATTTTGTCTGAAATAAGCCAAAGAAATTCACTCTTTGAAAATAAAAGAATGTTCCTCAACAATGCAAGATTCTAAAATTCCATGTAAAGTTAGATGGGGTCAGATATTCTTTAGAATGTGTATTCTACAACATTCTAATTACAGTTTGGTCAGTATTTGCTGAAGAATAATGCATAAAACAACCCTCATTTTAACATATTTCCACCAACTGGATTGTCATGGTCTTTTATGGTGTAAAGATCACCAATTGAAATAAAAAAATGTGAAAATAAATTATGTTGTATTTAGTTTTAGGTCAGACCCATTGCCTGGACTATTAGCTCCGTTGTGGTATTTATACAAATTAACTATACGTAATTACATTATGCCCTGTTTGCCCATGTTAATAAACAATTTCAAAAAACTTATAATACATTTTTTGTTTGTCTTGATGTAAGTAATCAACTCAGTAATTTTCATGGTGATATGTGAAGGTTAATTGTTTCCCCCTAATCACGTGAGAAAAATACTGAATAGGTGCATGAATAGGGTATATTTGGGTCTTTTTTCGAAACTTTCCCCTATCGGGATTCTTCGGGGACTTTTTTTCCCTTACTCAGGACATATTGAGGATTCAAAATCAGTTAAGTTTGCTTGTGTTGCATTTTGTTCAACCTTGACCCCTATTTTGGCTTAAAATGACTGGACTATATGGAGCTGTACCCCTCAAATCCACTTTTCTCGGGATATAATTTTTTGCCCAGAAATTCGAATGTTGCAGTCGAAAGAGGGGGCAGAAAAAATACAAACCGCTGAGTATTATATTTTTTGAGTCACTTATTTGTTCTAAAAAGCCTTTCAAATGTTTCAGTGACGGCATTCATCAGCAGAAAGCTAGTGTGTTGTGGGCAACAACCCAATCTGTAAGAAATCGAAAGGACGTGACTACTCGTTCATTCAACTTTTGACCTATAATCCATATTGAGCTTGCAGAAACCACAATCAAATCTTTGATTTCTCAACTACTACAACCAGGTGAAAGAGACACATTTAGCCGTCTAGCTCCATAGACCCCCATTGTTTTTGCACTTATTCGTGATCGCCCCTAGCGGAACTGCAACAGATTGCAGGTACAATGGAGTTAATAGGGAGTGATCCGGCTCTCCGTAAACGGGCTCTGGTCTGGTACTTTCTTTTACTGTCTATGGTCTGGTAGGCGGCGCTCCGTCTATTCATAATCATAGCGTCTTTTCTGGCCATTGACTTTGTCGGTGCCATTGAATAGACTCTTCAGAGTATGCTTCCCTCCTTGGGATGCTTGCTGTTTATCTTGCATTTCCTTTCTTATCATGGAGCAAATTTTAGAATGACCTAAATTATATCCTAACAAGAACCTTTTTGGTTCTCCTGATGCCATGGATGGTTGGATGCTGATTATTGACATTATAGAAGTATTTCTGTTTACACCAGTTCAACTGTTAATATGAGTAAGCAGAGACGTATCTAGCTTAACACAACATATCACAATTTCCTGTAAAACAGATATGCAATTGTCAGGCTATCATCCTATGCTGTTACTGACACTGTCACTGTGGTCCCAACAAACTGGATGAGTTCAACAGTTTTATCTCCAAATCATCTGCAAGTCAACGTTGTTGTGCCAAATCTATACAAAGACAAGTAACCAATCAAAGGCTAGTACAAAACAAAATGTGCGGGGAAAACTCTGACAAAATACAATTTCAGTATTCTTTAATGAAATGAACACAATGTTATAATTTCAGTAATATTATAAAACATCTCAGTATATTCATTTGTAGAAACATGCCTAATAATTTAAAACAAAAGTAAAAAAAAAAAAATCCTACAAAACATTCATGTATTATCTCAACATACAAGATACACAAATTCTTCATGTATTTTAATTTCCCTTTTGTGTGCGGTGGTTCCTATTCATGCTAGGGAAAAGTACTTTGAAAGTGTAATCATACTTTTTGTGCTGTTACAACAATATTAGTCAGATCATCGCAGTGCGTACACGCAGAGTAAAAAAAAAAATGTATTCGTAAGCATACTGTACATATTACCCTTTGGCGTCATGCATTCCCTGTCCGTATGTCAGTATGTGCCGTTGTCTAAAACAGTGTCACGGATTGGAGTAACTAACATATTCGGCTCTGCAGTTTCTGTGCATCAGTGGGAGCATTTCTCACCCTGGGTGTGTGCCTACATAGCTCATGTTGCTACAAACCGCGTGTAAGCCTGAAGCACCATTATGCCACTGTGTGAAAAATGGACGGCTGCAGCCTGGAATGGATGGGCTTAGCATTTGGATTTGCTAGTCTGACAGGACCAAAGGGTGACAGAGAGCTTGCCTCTCCCACTAATTGTCATGCATTCTGCAAACTCCACACCGACAGCTAGTTCACCCCTTTAAAAATTCCAGAGTCGCACATCTTTATGTCACATGGGAATGGTTGTTTTCTTTGCTTATTAAAATGGTACCAGGTTGTCCAAGGAAGAACCGTACAAATGCAGTGACATTTTTAAGACGCCATTAAAACCTCCAGACATTACATAGAAATAATGCCGATGCTCCTCAAGTAACTAACATCCACAGTATAAAAATTGATTGTATTGTCAATATTGCATGTTTTAATCACAACTGTGCTGGTGCTGGACCCATTTAAATAAACAACTAATGTAAACAAGGAACTGGGAAATCTGAAGCCACTAACTCTCTCCATCCTCTTCATCCACCTGCTTGATTACTGGATTCCCTGTAGAGAAACAGACAACAGAAATAACTCTTTTCTCCTTTCCATTTCATACCCTTTGTCTGTCAAACACCTCATTCACACACATTACTCAAGCACCTGAAACTCACACACACACACACACATTCATTTTTCATTTCACATTCATCTTTTTGCAGCTCCCAATAAATGTATAATATGAAGTATGTGCACCTGTGACATTGGGATAAGCATGTGTGAGAGTTACATTATCAGATACTTGTCTGTGACTCCTGTAGCTCTAAAGTATGGAAATCATTTCTCAGTCATAGCATCAACATATCCACTCAGTAACACAGTAAGATGTCCTTACCGTCCAGCTTCTTAAGCTTGGGAAGTCTCTTGGTGGCCTCCTCCATCCAGTTTCCCTCCAGCGAGTGTTTCTCCTCCAGAGGATTTCCCACGAACACCAGGTCCACAAGCTGTGGAAGGTCTGCTAACTTGAGGAACTCTCCTGAAATAATGTACAGCTCACATTAAGCTACATATTAACATCAGACAACAGCAAACTCAAACCAGGACTATCAGGAGAATAAACCAGAGCAAGTGTGGTCAAAGCAAAAGCTAAAGTTTCTATTTTTTTTTTCAGATTAATTTAAATGTAGCATTTCACAATCTAGGGTTCCCACTCTAAGTCAAATGTAAAATTCCATGACTTTTCCAGAAAACCTGAATTTCCATGGCTTATTATATGTGACCCAATCTGACCAAATGAGTCACAAGTCGCACATTTTAATTTTGAGATAAAGGCCATTACTTTTTTGGTGTTTTATGAAAGAAGAGGCATTCAAAATTAATTTCCCTAAGTTTCATAGTCAAGACAGGAATGTAAAGTTACAAAAAAATAAGCTTATTATTCAAGCGGGCAAATCCTACCTGTACCTGCCTGTAACCTGTAACTTCAAACTCAATTTTTAATTGGAAAAAGATGGTGGGAGGCCATAATTCAAAATTCTGTATCTTGACAACGATGCAAGGATATTGTTCATTGCTCATGGTGTCCTCTGTCCATTGATGCCATAATCACAATTTTGAAAAAAAAATTGGGTCACTGTGACTCATTTTGCCAGATCAGGTCACATATTAGTGAATAGTACAATATACTGACCAATGATTTCAGAACACCCACGTGGAAGAATCTTACTTTTTTAGTGTGAGATGCGAGTGTGAGATGAATAAATGGGCATTGAATAAACATAGTTGGGCTACTCGAACAAGCAGTAAAGCTAATAAGCAGATATGCACAAAGTCTGCTTGAAAATATATTTGTATTTATGTATTTTTGGCAAGTACATTTTTAAAAACATTCCCTGATATTCCATGACTTTGCCCCAAAAAATGATACAGTTCCCTGACTTTCCATGTCTGGAATAGACTTTCCAAAATTCAATGATATTTCAGAAATTCCATGACCTTTGGGAACCCTGACAATCCCATGACCCCCAACGTCTGCCTTGAATTCATATAAAAAGCATAATAGCTTAGAATAATAGTCAATGCTCACCCCACTCTTTCACAAGGTTGTTGGACATGTACAAAACGTGCAGCTTTTTCATAACATGGATTCCTTTAAGCTTCTCTATGAGGTTATAGGATATCCAGAGCTCCTCTAGGGTATCTCCCACAGCCTCCTGCAGAGGGTGTAATACACCTGAGTGAGATTCAAAAATAGAGGCTTGAGAGAAACTATTTGTTACTGCTCCAGGTCAGGGTACTCACCAGTCCATTCAGGTTTTTAATATTGTTGCGTCCCAAGGATAATATTTTTAGGTTTTCTGGAGAAAAAGCAGAATTTAGAAACTATCAATTTTACATATACGCCCATTAGACTATACAAGTTACACTACAAACATGAAGTATATACTCACTGAGGCCATTCAAATTGGCGATTTTCTCAATACAGTTTGTGGACAATGATAGCCTCCTAGTAAAACCACAAAATGCACGAATAATAATAATGATGATAATAATAATAATTCAGACATCTAGAGAGGTGTTACAGTATTACAATGTAATTATATGTTTACATTCATGCATTGCATTGGTGTTTCTGTTTCATGATAAAGCATGACAAATATATTTTGTTTGTTACCAGCTTTTATGACTGACAGCTGAATGAGTCATCTGGACTTACTCGCAATTGGTGAGGGTGGAGAGGGAGGCATCCATTTTCTCAATGGGTGGGATCTGTCCATACAGCTTGATTGCTTTTGCCTCGCCGACTTTCTCTCCCGATTTTTCCTCCTAACAGAGACATAAAATCAAGACAGATACTTGAAAGTAGGAGCAAGGACTACAAAAATTAAGTGAAAAGCCAAGAGTACTTGGCTAAAAATCATAAGAATCCCTAAGAAAGAAAGATACAAAGAACTTCTGGCAGAATCAATAGGCTACTGTACATTGGCTAAGGTACTCAGATGCAATTTATCAGGCTAAAAACAACAAAGTAAGGCTTAGTTTCCACATGATGGGACTCATTAGACAAACTTACCCATTTCACTAATGCCTCTTTTATCGTTGTAGCTTTTGCCTAGAGAAAATGGAGATGTCAAGGCCTATACCAACATCTTGAAAGTCAAAAATGCCATTACAATGACAATCTGGCTGTGACAGGATATTTAATAGTTTACACAAACTGGGATATACTAAAATTCAGTTCCTGATATCAAACGCATTATGAAATTGTATGATCAACTACTTAATTTAGTAGTCCTTATTTATATGGAAGTCTTCCTCAGTGAGTTTTATTTATCTTAAGCATTAATTTATATTGATTAACCTTTACTGGTTTATTTTGGATTAATACAGTAACTGTTACATTTGCGATTGACCAACTAGGCTAACAAGCTGAGTTCATACAGGGCGTTGAGGAAGACAGCTCTATTTGTTCAGGGACCCACTGTAGGTTATAGAAACATTACGAAGTAGGCACATTATACAAGCATCTAGCTTAGTACGTACAAGGAAAAACTAACCTGACTGACCCACTGTAGGTTATAGAAACATTACGAAATAGGCTCCACATTATACAAGCATCTAGCTTAGTACGTACAAGGAAAAACTAACCTGACTGAACCTAACTTAGCTATCCTAGCACGCTAATGTCAATACGTTGGTTGATCTATATGCGGCTTGCTTGCTTGTGCTTGCTTGTGATATGCATTTAACGTAATCGGTGTCCAGCATTACATTGGGTAGATACTTCTAGTAACGAAGCTTACAACCTCAGCAAAGCCCTTATTCCAATGCCCATTCCATAATTACTGCTAACGTAGTAACTCGAGAATAACATAGCTAACGTTAATGTTAACGTTGACATTAATTAACTTACCATAGCAGGTTAGCTTAGCGCTACGCTAACTGTACGCGAATAAATGACAACGCCTATGTTCGCTGCTATAGAAATGTCAGTGTTATAAATATCGATGTACAAAGGGAAATACATATTTGCTGCGTATCTTCAGAAACTGTTATTTGCAATAGTATTGTCAGTAAGATCCAAACCCAAAAATGCGTGTAGTGTATTGACGTTTGCTACTCACCATGTTTTCCTTAGTGGTTGCTATGGAACTATGGATACTTTGCGCCTGCGCTGATGACAACCGCACAGAACTTGTGTTTTTGTGTCACTGTGCTTGCTACATCAACCTGAGGTTGCAACAAAGTAGCAGACCGCTAGAGTCTATAACAGTCTATGGTTGTAACCACAGTCTATGGTTGTAATCTTATGGTAATAAAAGAATTGGCAAGACTGGCATGAACGTTTTGATCAAATATAGCTTAATCTTAGAGCCCTGGGCTATGCTGAAATCTTAAAACCAGTTGAAAGTGATAGGGTAGGCCTAGGCTATTATTCCAACATAACCCTAAAGTTAACATTAAAGTTAATAGCCTACACACTTCAGGTCCTATTATTCTGGCGATAAAATTAGCCTACACACGAGACAGATATTTTATCATCTACCTTATCACACATTAGGCTATGCATTTTCCCAGCTCATGAGAGTGGGGTAATTTCGCCCCAGATAGACGCGAGATGTAGCACATGTTGCGCTGCTATCGGCACGCCACTGGGTGGAAGCAATAGAGCGGTGATTGCTCCTGCGGTGTCCTGTGCATTTAATAGCCAGTTTGAAATGAAAAAATATCAAACCAAAATCAAATCAAATCAAAATCAAATAAATCAAAAATGTGTAATGGTAAACAGTGTGTTTTGATAATTAGGCTAATTTAACATGGGTGTTGCAGTTTCAAAACTTGTTCAGTGTCGCAATTTAAAGGCCTATTCTCACTTACCCTTTTTCTTTCTTAGATAGATGGAGAGAGAGAGAGAGAGAGATGGCGTTTCCTTACATTAAAAACTTGTGAGTGATCAGGAAATGCTGAGGACAAACAAAGATCAATAATGAAGCATCTCCTGACTCTGGTGCTAAAATATTAGAATAGTTAATAATGTGAAATTAGATGGATTTGTATGAGTGATTGTGACTACATATGCTGGCGTTATCATCGGTAAACTGCAGAATGAATGTCTGTTCAATCACTTGTACAACGATGCTGTGAGATCTGCTTGTCACTGCCTTTTACTGTTCTAGCGAAACGTTTGTATCACCGCGATCTGACACAAGCATGCGCAATGCAGCCCCTGTGTCAGCCCCGAGCCTACTCCAAAGCCAAGCAGCAGAGAGTATTCAGACAGTGGTATCCACAGTTCCTGTTTCCGCCTTGCGCTTCGACAGATCTCAACCTCTTAAGCATCTCTCTTGCCCCGAAGACATACCCTCTGGATCACCGGATTTTTTGTGCCAAAAAACAGGTAAGTGGATTTTCTTACTCGGTTGTCCGAGACAATGTCGGGGACGTTGTTTTTCCATTTGCAAGCCCTCTCCATCCTGGCCTGTTGCTAGCTATGTGGACTGCTAGACGAGACTGAATAGCGGACAGGGCTCAGCGATCTAGCGGCAGTTCCGTTATAAATTATGTTGTCTCCCGTTCAGACACGGGCTGTAAAAAGAGCTGAGATTGAATGCACACATGATTGAACCGTGCATTATCGCCGTGTATGTCAACTGTTAAAGCAGACGCAAAAGAATGTGGCTATAGAGAATGGAGGCTATAGGCTACTCTACTTCTCCATCCGATGGCTACTTTTTCTCTGTGAATGATTCCTGGTGAACAAGAACGAGAAAACGCATTCAGCTGACGTGACTGAAGTGGATATCCACTGTTTACATAAAAATAGTCAGGGCATCCTATCTTATAGTCTAGCGATACAGTGAGCAGCATGTCAGTCAGACCGCTGTAGCCTATGAGACTGGTCAACAGCCCAAATCAGGGACCAAAAACACTATGTTGAGACTACTGAAGTAGGTCGAATTTTGCTCTTCCAACAAATACTGCATGGGTTGGCACCGTCTTTTGCATCCAGCCAGGGCTTGAGGCTTATGTTTTTAATATGACCTGATGACGGAGGAGTAGCCTAAGCTGTGATTCTGTATCGCGTTGTGAAGGCTTTATTGCAGACAGCGCTGCTGCTGGTTAAGCTACTGCCACTTGAGGTCACGAGTCAAGTGTTAGGAGGTAGGCTAACCAACAAATAAGATGCATTCTGCGTTTTATGCATATTATTCTCTGGAATGTAAACAGTTGATCTGCTACAAGCAACGGTGAATATCACATGGAGTTTGCACACTAGGGACATATTTTCCGAAGTCCATTTCTGGCCTATGAAAACACATTAGATTACATTGAATCGATTCTCGAGACATGGTGACGAATGGGGTCCACTGATAACCTGAAAACAATCACAGTGTGGCCTAATCGTGGCTGCTCACTCGCGAGGGCCTGAGTGGTTAACGGTCCCACACTGCTACTGAATTTCATCTCATACTGCTACTGAATTTCATCTCTCTCGGATGCTGTAAGAGGTTCTGCGTTGAGTAGCCATATGAGTTGAAACCAAGCTATTTTGTCTCTTTATGGTTCTCTTCAGTTATATTCTCCATGCTGTCATGTTTCACCATTCCTGAGCAGTAGTGGCGATGGCCTCAGAATAATTGGACAACTACATCAAATTATGTAGGGTGCACCGAGCTGTTCTAATTTGTTTATTAAGTACCTCCTTCATCAGTGGTCCCTATCCACACACTCTCTTTAATAATAAGTTACTTGTTATTATTGCAGAGATGACGGAGATAGCCTACTTTTTGCAGTGAGTTTTGACGTCTCAAAGCGCAGCCATATTTTATGAACTCCTTTGTCGGCATACATTTCTGTCCCTTCATCTAGTCTTACAAATGTGCGGGCAATGGCCGCATCGGCGCTCTGGGATTTCTTTGCTCGTTGTATTGATTTTATCTCATCAATAACCTTTTGTAAGTGGACAATGCCGCAAATTAAACACATGGGGCATGTGCAATTAAACGATTTTTTTTATTTTAGCCCTATTGCAGAGATAAAATGTTTTAGCTTTTGCCTCCGTGGCTTTTTTTTCTCCCACAACTATATTTCTACCTTGTTAGATTTACACTTATTATCCAACTATTTCTAAAACATCACTAAAACCTGTAAACAGGTTAGCAATCCAAAATGTGTCACTGTTTCCTGGCGAAACAATGCATACGTGTAGACCTGTATTCTAATACACTGCCCGCTCTACTAATAACCAGGCCAGGTGTGATGTCAGTTTGTAGGCTTTCATAAGTGCACATAAAATGTATGGGGATACTATCACCCATATTGTGCACTGTTGCGCAGCTGTATGCTGGAACACTGTTCATTATCATGATAGAATCACACCTGTGTTATGGGTGTGAAGGCAGTTTATCAGACAGGCCTTTGTATTTGTTAACCATTAGTCAGACCACATGTCACTGTAATTGTTGCCCTGCCCTGAGCTAACTTGTGGAACTTCTTTAGAAGTAGGCCTTTAACTGATCTCTTATAGTACTTCTTCCAGGTAAAGATTTGTGTGTCCAAAGAGAAATGTTAAATTGGTAGTCTCAGCTAGGCTATCAGAGATTGTACATGATTCAATGATGTTTTTTTGAACAGTACTAATTGTGGAGATATGGCCATGTGGTTAAAGGATGTTGTTAAATTCACCTAATTAGTTATTCAGACATTTATTTCTTGCTCACTGGAATGAGTCACACTCTTGATGGAAAAATAATTGTTTTCCTTGTTCCTGCTGTACCATGCACCATGACATCATGGATAACATACACACAGACACACGCACACACACACACAGACACACACACACACACACACACACACACACACACGCATACATACATAACCGAAGGGTCGGACCTCCGTTTGACAAACCTCCGCATATATTCCGGAGGTTTATGTCTGAAAATGGTTATTCATGCGCTTTCACAGTCACACATACACACACACACACACACACACACACACACACACACACACACACACACACACACACACACACACACAAACAAACACAAACATATGCACACAGTGAAATCAAAGAAAGAGATTTCTTTTCTCTCGTTGAAGCAATTTTTTCCCAATTTTTTCACAAGACTCCCACCCACCAATGCAGACACACACACACACACACACACACACACACACTCACAGAAATTGAAGTGATTTGGTCAGTGGGTGGGGACAGCGTTGCAGATTGAGGTTAACATCAGTGTGGGCAATGCAGTTTTGTATTTTCCCTCAAAAACAGATGGAGAGTCATTCCAACAGGTGACTTCGTTCATGCCATGTTGGGTAGGGTGGCGGTGATGAAGGCTAGGAGGGAGGGTAGGTCTGGAGGGAGGCAGAGAAGGAGGAAGAGAGAGGGAGAGAGGGATGGAAGGATTGATGGATGATGGAGTGAGTAGAGATGGAGGGGAAGGCTAAGCGCACTGACTGGATCTCTGGCAGGAGGCCTAATGGCAGCGCAGCAAGCTCTCCCCATGATGAACGCCTTCTCTATCTCCTTCCCTCTCTCTCTTTCTCTATCTCCCTATCTGTCCATCTCTCTCTCTCTCTCTCTCTCTTCTACTGCACTCTTTCCCTATTTGTCCCTTTTTGTCCCTATTGGTCCCTCTTCCACTGTACTTTTCTCACTGTCTCTACTGACTTTTTGTGTATTGCGGTTTGCTTTTTCAACCGCCATGTCTTAATCTCTTTCTCTTTCTCTTTCTCTCTCTTTCTCACACTCTCTTTTCACCTCCGTGATTCAAACCTTTACCTAATCATCGCCATCTCATGGGATTTCTGCTGCAAGGGTTGCTGCATGCTGTACATGTGAAATGTAAGGCATGTGAGTGTAAATGGAGTTTGCTATAGTTTCTGTGGTAGCAAAGATAGACAAAGATAGGTCTGTTTGTGCAATAGATTATTTGTCAGGAGGCTGATAGAAAAGTTACAAAGTAGTAGCAATATGTAGTACACAGATAATCAATCTAACTCTCAATTCAACGTACAAAGCCCAAAATGCAGTGTATTACACTGTAATATCATCTTCACAAAAAATGAATTGTAGGCCTAGTAGATGGTAATTTTTTCAGACCTCTTATTCTCTGCCCCATAGCATGGTGGAGGCAGTAACTAAGGCCCATATTATGCTCTCTTGAATGTCAAAATATTTCCCATCATGAAAGTTATGGTCGCAATCTTGATTCACACCTCTATGTGATCCAATTTTAGAATGACCAAATTTCTGCCTCATTTGACATAATTCTGCTGCATTTACACTGTGTTCCAAATTATTATGCAAATTATTTTTTTGGTTTCACTTTCATCAAGGGGAAACAGTGTGTTGCATTGTGACATGTTGTTCCCCTCGTTCGTTTGAAAACTCTGATTGACCACCTGTTTGAGGGATTCGTGACAGCCTTTCCCAGCTGTTTATAACATGTTTGTAGCATATCAGGGTTCAACAGACTTATTTTCAAAAACGGAGGGGATGTAGGCATCAGTTTTTTCCTAATAGCATAACCTACTACGTATCTCTTAGATTTCACTAATGAGTGTTGTAGGAGATATTGATGGCACAATAACTATTTCGTTGCTCTGATTGGTTAGGTCTATCCAATTGTCTATTCCCGTATCAGTTGAAACACGCCCCATAATTACGTCCCAATGGAGCAGTATCAGACTCGTATTCTGACTAGAATTTGAGTATGACAACGTCAGGCTAAATGATAACAGTATTTTTTTCAAACTCAAATTATTCCAAATTTTCCAAATTCCAAATTATTATGCACAACAGAGTTTTAAGACATTTTATAGGTTGTAAATAACTAAAAATGGTCAATTGTTGAATTTGCAGCATTAGGAGATTAAATTAAATCAAAAGTTATTTCAATTAAAAACATCTTAACAGGCCAAGTTACATGTGAACATAGGACCCCTTCATTGATATCACCTTCACAATTCTTGCATCCATTGAACTTGTGAGTTCTTGGAGAGTTTTTGCTTTAATGTCTTTGCAGAATAGCCTCCCAGAGCTGCCAGAATGTCAGAATAGCCTCCCAGAGCTGCTGCTTGGATGTGAACTGCCTCCCACCCTCATAGATCTTTTGCTTGATGATGCTCCAAAGGTTCTCAGTAGGGTTGAGGTCAGGGGAAGATGGGGGCCACACCATGAGTTTCTCTCCTTTTATGCCCATAGCAGCCAATGACCCAGAGGTATTCTTTGCAGCATGAAATGCGAGATGCATGAGATTGTCATGCATAAAGATGATTTTGTAAGGCACGGTCCTTCTTTTTGTACCACGGATAAAAAAAGTGGTCAGTCAGAAACTCTACAAACTTTGCCGAGGTCATTTTCACTCCGTCAGTGACCCTAAATGGGCCTACCAGCTCTCTCCCCATGATTCCGGCCCAAAACATGACTCCGCCACCTCCTTGCTGACGTCTCAGCCTTGTTGGGACATGGTGGCCATTCACCGACCGATTTTAGCAGCTGCTCTCTTAATCCAATGAATTTGTCTGGCAGAAACCTTCCTTATTATGCCTTTGTCTGCACGAACCCGCCTGTGCTCTGAATCAGCGACAAATTTCTTCACAGTACGATGATCACACATACGTTTTCAGGAAATATCCAATGTTTTCATACCTTGTCCAAGGTAGTGCACACTTTCACACTTTTCAGCAGCAGAGAGATCCTTTTTCTTTCCCATATTGCTTGAAACCTATGGCATGCTTAATAATATGGAAAATCCTTCTTTAGTAGTTTTCCTTTGATTGGGCTCACCTGGCAAACTAATTATCACAGGTGTCTGAAATTGATTTCAATGATCCAAAGAGCCCTGAGACACAATATCATCCATGAGTTTAATTGAAAAACAAAAAAATAAATGTTTATGACACTTAAATCAAATTTGCATAATATCAGCAATCACAATCACAGTTATTGACCAAATTGTTATTTTAAGCATAAATAAAGGCCCAGAATTTTACAATCATGCATCCCTATTATTTGCACGGCCACGAGATAATCATCATTTCAATTTTAAGCAAGAAAATTGTGATTCTCATTTTATCCAGAATCGCACAGCCCTAGGTCACAGTCATATTCAAAGAAAAATGTTACCGCTGTAATGATATCCTTCAGAAAGAACACAAGTTCCTTCAGGTCACAATGGCTCGCCCCTGGCGCTTGGCCCCCATCATTGCTGCATGCCGCTTACCATTCCATTTTTGATCAGTTATAAATATTGTACTGCACTGTGGAGTGCTGCTGGAGTAGACAGAGAACAGGGTGATGCAAGGGGTCAGAGGTCAGGCCTGGGACAATCTGGAAACCCCAGATCACCCCCAGCCCCTTCACACACACACACACACACACACACACACACACACATTGTTCCTTCAGTCCTTGCCTTCTTGGCACCGCTAATCAGATGTAAATGGCATGCGCGAGTGAGTGGCCTGTCTTGAATGTGAAAGGCTTGGTGGTTCTCAGCGGGGAGGCCTTCAGGGTTGCAAGTTTTACCCTGGGACTGTGCCAGGCTACAGCTACAGCTACAGCCGCCTCCTCAACACCAGCCCACCGCACACGCCACAGAGTGGACTCATGTGACCTGTCAATGCAGGAATGTGGAGAGACTCAAAGAGAAAGATAGAGAGAGAGATATAAAGAAAGAATGGGAGGGAGAGAGACTCCTCTACCACACACACACACACACACACACACACACACACACACACACACGCACACACACACACACTCACTAACACAAATACTGGCACATTCAAACACACGCCCCTCCCCCACCCAAGAGAGTGAGTGGATGACTGACATGAGGGGGTTAAGTAGGGACAGCTTCTCAGTGAGGCGCTGATCTCAGCGTGCACACTGCCCTCTGTGAAAGAGCCCAGCTGAATGTGCTGCCCTTCCACTGACAGGGACCAAGTGACTTTCATTGTTGGGCCTTTGAATTGTATATATCGAGGATGGTGGAATAGACACACATACGCACGCACGCACGCACACACACACACACACACACACACGCACACACACACACACACACACCACTATGTGTCATACGACCCTTGCAGTGTAGGAAATATACAGTTAGTTGCTGTCTGTTGCACTTTGAGTGACAAAACACACAGAGAGAGTATTGCTACCATGTCATATGTGTGAGAGCGAACATAAAGAGAGAGAGAGAAAAGAGAGAGAGAGAGAGATAGAGAGAGAGAGGCCAGCAAAACATCCCAGGAAATCCCACATGTGGTCAGATAAAGAGGAGATAATCTTGGCCGTATCAGGCCAGGACCTCTGTCCTGTTGTTGAGATGCTCCTGGAGAGGCCCATGCAGCAGGAGTCCCCTGTCCCTCACATATCCTGTTGACCCCGCCGTTGCCATACCAACCAGAGGAGATGACCCCAGGCAGTGAGGAATGCACTGTCGCTGCTGCTGCCTGCTGTTTGCATGTGTGATTGTGTGTGTGTTTGTCTGTGTGTGAGTGCATGTGAGAATTTGTGTGTGTGTGTGTGTGTGTGTGTGTGTGTGTGTGTATGTGATGTGTGTGTGTTTGTGGGATTAGCTAAAAGCCAAGCCTCTACCACCCCATGCTGCTCCCTGAACCACTAAAGCATTACTCAATGAACTCAAAAGAGGAAAAAAGACTGGCCAAGCAGGAGGAAAAATGGAGGGCAAAAAGAAGATGGGGATAGAGAGGAAAAAAGAGGGAGACAGAGGGATTGCCAAGAATGCTTTTGTTGTCGTTGTTGTCTCCCTCTACTTTTTTGCTTTCTTTCTTTCTCTCTATCTCTCTCTTCCCTGAGGGTGTGGGTGTGTGTGTGTCCTGAGTGGATCTGTTAGTGTGTGTGAGGGAGTGAGACAAGGACAGTGGATGAGTGAGTTGGTGTGTGTGTGTTTCTGATAGAGAGTGGCCAAGAAGGAAAGTGTGTGTGTGTGTGTGTGTGTGTGGGTGGGTGTGTATGAAGCGCTGACCCATCTGCTGTTTTCCTGCATGCTCAGTGGCTTCCTCTGCCTTGTGGCGCTGCAACCAGCTTCTCAGGGACTGCTATCCCCCTCTTCCATCTACCTCTCTCTGGAGAGAGAGAGAGAGAGAGAGAAAGAGAGGGACACATAAAGAGATAGCGGGGAGAAGGATGGAGCGTACAGCAAACAGTGCTCTCAACAGAGAGCTTTTCCTCTCCCCATATTTCACACGTGGGACCCTACCATGTCTGCATTATTTTGTGCAACACATGACCACCCCAGGGCTTTTTCCCTCGTTACCTCCCTCTTTCTCTCATTCTATTTCTATCCATCTCCCTCTCTCTTTTTCCAACTCTCACTCTGCTCCTTGCTGGCATATTTGTAATGGAACTAGTGTGTATGTCTGGTTAGGAAAT
Source organism: Alosa alosa (assembly GCF_017589495.1). Taxonomy (NCBI): domain Eukaryota; kingdom Metazoa; phylum Chordata; class Actinopteri; order Clupeiformes; family Clupeidae; genus Alosa; species Alosa alosa. Next base: position 15,343,926 of record NC_063207.1, on the reverse strand, counting down.
GAGCTTTCCATGTGTTATCTAGAGTTAGTGTTTACATGTAGGTTCAGCCCCTTAAGCACGTCCTCTGACTGTCTAAGACTCTTTGTTCGTATGTGTGTGCGCGTGTGTGTGCGCACACATTTATGTGTGCATGTGTATGCCTTTGCATCATAAGCATAACTAAGTCTCTGATCAAGTATGTGTGTGTGTGTGTGTGTGTATGTGTGTGTGTATGTGTGTGTGTGTGTGTGTGTGTGTGTGATCGGTCTTGACAGTCTAACCTCTATGCCAGGCTTTGGCGGCTGCGTTGTGCAGGGCCCAGGTAGTGGGGATTTGGGAAGCTAAGAGGATTGTGTGGAAGGCTGTTGCCGGATTGGCCTGATTGGATTGCACTGACCGATGCTGACTCATGATGTCCAGGGCAGGGGCCAGGCATGCCAGGTCTGTGTCTGTGTCTGCCCAGCACTGCGCTGTTGCACCTCACCTCAAGGGCGGTAGCAGGTGTTCCCCACAGCAACATGCGGCAATATGAACTCTGGGTTGCCAGATGTGTTCACATACCCACATACCACTATACAAATGCTAGGTTGCCAGATTTTTCACTTGTCAACAGGCCACTATGCTAACACTTGGTGGTCAGATTTTTTCTACCTGTCAGCACACCACTGTTGGTTTGAAGCTGATAGTCTGGGTCTGAGCTCCGAGACTTGAGCACATGAAGATGAAGTGATCCACCCTACACACGGAGGCTGCAGAGGATGAGGGCATTTTTGTTTTTCTTTCTTTTGTATTTTCAAAAGTCTGCATGGAGGGGTTCCACTCACTTCCTATTCCTTTCTATTTCTCTCTCTCTCTCATTCTCTCCCTCCCTCGTTTTTACTCTCTCTCCTCTCCTCTCGGTGCCCGTCGTACAGAGCTCATATCTCGTGGGCGGTGAGCCGTGGCGGGAGGGTAGCTGCTGACTGACTGCGGCTTAGTGCCCTCATGGCCACCAAGCCCAGTTAGAGACATGCTCAAGAGGGAGGTTCAAAGGTTAACTCTGACAGGCAGAAGACTCTCTCTCTCCCTCTCTCTTTCTCTCCCTCTCTCTCCCTCTTGCTGTCCTTCTCTCTCTTGCTCTCCCCCTCTCACTCTCTCTCTCTCTCTCACTGTCTCCCTCTTATCAGTCACTTTCTTTATTTCCCTCTCCTCTCAGCCCATTTACTGTGCGTCTCACTCAGTCCTTTCTCATCTTTATCCGGCTGCTCTTGTCTTCAGAGCCTTTAATGGCACGGCCATCATCATTGCCATTAGCAGTGCAGCTGCAGTTCACGTCTCTGTTATTGTGAAGCCACAAAGAGGGATCTTGCCACTGAACAAATGCTTCAGCAACTGCCCGAGAGTAAAGAGGATTGCGATCATTTATGGCATTGCACTGCAAGTGTCCATTGGAAGCAAAGCCGCTAAAATAGCATTGGCTGGTACTCTGCTAGATTGTCCATTTGAAGTAGAAGCTACCAACCTACTGAGTCATTGGCTTCTCTCTCTCTTTCTCTCTCTCTCATTCTCTTTTTGCTTCCCTCCGATTATAAAAGTGAAAAAGGGGGATGTAGCACAATCACTGGGCCACTACTACTAGGACCATTTCCTCTACTTCGCTGGACCTGCGCTTTTTGTTGTTGATTGAACTCATCCTGATCTTCAAAGGTCAGGTGCAGATAAATAGAGTAGTGGTCCCTGTTGGCATGGCAACCCAGCTGGAGAGCCACAGGCAAGATCAGGGGACTTCGATCAGGGGACATCAGGTGTTGCCTTTATGCTGCCTGTTTGAAACACAACAACAACAACAACACCAACAACAACAACAACACCAGGAGCTTGGACAGAAGGGGCACCAGAGGGTGTGTGGTTGTGTGTGTGTGTGTGTGTGTGTGTGTGTGTGTGTGTGTGTGTATCTGTGTGTCTGTGTGTCTGTGTGTCTGTGTGCACATGGTTATAAACAGACCTGGAATTATCTCACTAAAATCTGTCAGGGAGACTTTCCAGATCATTTGAGCTGTTTCATTACATTCATGCCCACAGCACACACACACACACACACACACACACAACCCCATACACACAACAGCCGTTGCATCAGATGTCCCAGTTGCATTGCCTTGCATGGATTTAGATATATCTTATGAAGTTGTTCTAAAACCTCCTCACCATCTACAAGCCTCTCCATAACAAACTGATTAATAAATAAATGAATGCACAAATAGATAAATAAATGTAATCCCACGGTTCTCTAAGCACAAGTGATGATGTGTAAAACCCTCGGTGGAATTGCGCAAGGCGAAAGTGCGGCACGTCCCGGTTCCACTAGCACTCCGCGGCTGCGCTTCCTTAATGAGGGAGAGCACGGCAGAAAAAGAGTGTCACTTCTGCAGAAATGTGTCACTCCCCCTGGGCTCACCAAAGAGGGAAGCCACAAGAGGAAGAGTCCCGATGTGCTCATGGGAAACTGGAGGAATCCGTTAACCCTTAAAGGAGTACCGTCACACCGGTGTGACGGGAATGTTGGGAAATTAACATTCTAAAGAATATCTGGGTTCATTGAATTCAACATAGAATTTTAGAACCTTCAATTGTTGCGGAACTTAGAATGTTCAAAAACCTACACCTTTAAGGGTTAAAGCAGCTGCTACCAAAAACGCCCGCTGCTCGCCTGATGTTTCCCATTTGTCTGTCCGTGGGGGATGATCCTGGTCGGGGCAGAGAAATTAAATCTTCTGGTGGACACCTTAGAGGGGTTATGGTTATTGACCGGGGGTCAGAATCCTCTTATGTGACATGGGATGTGGGAATACTTGCCTGTGGTCGCAGTTGATATATTTTAGCATTGTGAAAGATGAACTGGGATTTATACAGCCCGAAGAGCTACGGAAGTGGGTATTGTTTGTGGTCTTTAATGTTACATGGGATGTGTATTTCCCATTTACCACTGCACATTTTTCTGATGTCATCCTACGGCTGCTGAGAGACATTTGAATGAGTTGACGGTCATATTTAAAATTAAGAGACCACTGCAAATTTGAATATGACCGTCAACTCATTCGAATGTCACTCAGCAACCATAGGGTGGCATTAGAAAAATGTGAAATGTGAGAAACGAGATCTGTATCAGCACGTGGGATTCTTTGGAAACAAATCTATGATGATGGTGGTTTTGCAATATCAACTCTAACCAGCTGGCCTACAGGAGCGTTAGTGATGGGCCTGTGAGTTTACATCACCGGAGAATTTCAGCAGAGTGAACACCAGACAGGAAGTGTGGAGTTGTCTGCTCAGTGTGGTGCAGGAAGCAAAGTGAGGTGTTGTGGTGTCAGCGCCACTCCTACTCTCCTCCTTCTCTCCCCACTCCTCTAATAATAATAATAATAATAATAATAATAATAATAATAATAATAATAATAATAATAAATGTTATTTGTATTGCACTTTATATTACTGCAATCTTAAAGTGCTACAGAGCAACAATGAAAGATAATGCAATTAAAAAAAGATCAAGGTCAAAAGGTCTTCCTGTTCTTGTCATCCCTCTCCCCCTTGTACCTTTACAGACATCTTGGTTTGAACTTATCCTCAGTTCACCTAATCTCTGCCCTCTGCTGAATGCAAACTCTCTTACACACTTACACACACTTCCTCTAGTCTAGTGCATATGATACTCCACTAAGAAATGAATTAGTGTTATCACTGGCTCTACCTTATCATAACACAAACACACACACACACACACACGCACACACACACATTTTAACCATTTATTTATATCCACATGAAGAAAATGGTACAGGGACACAAATATTAAGAATGCAGTACAATACATATGCAAACCTATGGACCAGTAGCATGCACCAGGTCTTCACAATATCACTTAACTTAAGTGATATATAACTTAACAGGCACAATACTCAGTTCTTATGGGTATAAGAAGTAACGCCTCCGGGCCATATGTATGGCTGCCCAATAGCAGAAATGGCACAGTACTTTTGCAAGCTGTTTAGCCCTTCCTTTGGCCAACCCAAGTAGTTGCAGCCCTCTTACTACCAACCTGTGTACGTGTCCTAGGCTACCAAATATGAATACGAGTAGTCTGCACCTATAGCCTAGCTCTGAGATGGTGTTTAGGAGTGGTTGGTATTTTACTACCTCACACACACACACACACACACACACACACACACACACACACATACATTCTTAGCCTCGTCTAATTGTCCTTTGTAAGACTGTGAGTCTGTATAAGAAGAGTCTTTGTTCTTCTTTGTTAACTCAGAGAAACCGGGGCTGTACAAGCTTTAACCTGTCACCTCTACACCATTCCCTCATACGTATAGCGTGGTCTCTGTCACTTGGACAGTTTTAGCCCTGCTCGTTAGACCAATCAGTGAGTTCTCGCGGAACACCTATTGTTCTGCTCCTTTTCACGGTCCAGCCTAAAGTGCTTGTAATTGGTCATTTCCGATTGCATCCCGGCCTGTGCCGTCGTCACCCTCATTCCGACAGTCTCCATAGAAACAAACAGCAGGTGTGGGAGTGTGAGGTATGATGTGGAGTTCTCTTTGCAATGCTACTCCATCCACTTGCAACCCCCCTACACACACACACACACACCTCCTTCTCTTCCTCCCTCCATACCTCTCTTTATTCTCTCTCTTCTCGGGGCAGTGAACAGACAGCCGTGCTTTGACTCACTGGGCAGAAGCTAGCCTCTGTGTAGGGATGAGCTAATCTGATCAGCAGCGGAGACAGCGCTCACCATGTTTATCTGCTCCTAGTAACTATGATGGGGGGGATTGCTGCACCCAGTAAATCAGTATACACCCACACATGCCGTAATGGGGATTACTTAAAGGACGGGGGATGACCCTGCTGAGAAGCCTCTTAGGAATTTCATGGGCACGGTTGTTGGAGGGATTGTTGTTGCTGCTGGTGGTGGTGGTGATGGTGGTGGTGGGTAGCAGGGGGTGCTTATGGTGCTATTGAGAAGAGGGGTGGTAAATGGCGGGGGGACCTGCGAGAGGTTTTTGGATGGGGTGGGGTGGGGTGATCCGGAGGCAGTGTGTGTGATGACCCTCCGGGAAAATTGAGTGTGAAAGAGCCTTAGCTGAAAAATGGAAAGCGGATTGCCTCGTGCTGCACGTTCGTTTTCACTTGACTGGGTATTCAGTCATTGTTAGGCGCTTTCGGCATTGTGTTGGGAGGAGAAAAAATAAGCTTATGGAGCTTTCTAGTGGAACTGAACTCACATTGACCTGTGTGTGTGTGTGTGTGTGTGTGTGTGTGTGTGTGTGTATGTGTGTGTGCATGTGAGCGAGTGTGTACTTGTGTTTGTACTTGAGTGTATTGAAGAGATTGTGCATGCATGTTTATATGCTTTTGCATTCTAAGAGATCACCATTGAGATAGCTTGGCCTTAGCATTCCACCTGAAAGTGATAGCATAGAGTTGAACTCCTGAGCTAATCTGCCATTCACATCAGGACATCCTACTAGTGGCCAGGAAGAAATGGGTCAGCCGACACCAAATCCCCGAAACAGTCACAAGAAAAATGCAGCACCCGTTGCCAATAGAAACAGGGCCAGAGGCTGCATTATAATTGAGTTTTTTTTCTTTATTGGTGTCATTTTGGAAGATTGACTGCATGTAGTGTGTGTTTTGGTTAGGTGTGTGTGTGTGTGTGGCAGTAGCTGGAGGAGACCTTAGACACCTGGGGAGAAGCTCAGGTGAGTGGAAGCTTATGTGGAATCAAGTGCCAGTGAGATTAATATGGCCCGAAAGAACCTGACCCAAAGTAGATGCTGATGGTGTGTGTGTTGGGGGCATGAGCAGTGTTTAAAAATGATGGCATTGCCTTTGTTGATTGTAAGTATGTAAGTACTTGTCTTATATGTACACTTATATGTTGCTGTGTACTAGTGTTGAGTGAGCATTTCTTGTTCAGTGTGTGTGTGTGTGTGTGTGTGTGTGTGTGTGTGTGTGTGTGTGTGTGTAGCTGAAAGGGAAATTAGAATTTACATGTTCAGGCTTCTGCTACGCATGAACCAACGTTTACA
>NC_063207.1:15330364-15332864 GCF_017589495.1 Alosa alosa | reverse complement strand
ACACTACACACACACACACACACACACACACAGCCCACAAACTCATTTGTGACAAAAATACAACTAAAGATGGCAGTGTTCTGTGTTTAGGTTCAGACCGGTGTTCCATATAGAGGGTCATTAAGGCTCACATTAACTTTAAATGGCTCGGAAAGCCATCCCCATAACAGGCCTACTCTAGTGATCGACTACCCTGCGTGTTCATTTCACGACACAGTTCCTCTCCATGTTGGCACTCGACGACATCCAAGTTTCACACAGAAAGGCTGATTAGCCATACCCCTCACAAGATCCTCCCGAGAGCGCGGCAGGCCGCTCAAAGGTTTGCTAGTCAGGCGGCAGCAAAGAAGTTTCGAAACGGCAAATGCAAAGACCCTCTCGAGAGTAAAGCGGCTCAGTGGTTTGCCAGTCAAGCGCCAGCAAAAGAAGATATCAAACGGCAAACTCCAGCAGCGCAAACCCTCCTTCTGTCTCTGAGCAGCTCATCTGCATTAACGCGCATCTCTCGTCCATAATGGATGCATGGGCTATAGTTCATCTAAAAGGTCTCCGTAAACTGTTATATTGTGCATCCTCATTAAAAATGCAATACTCCGCTTGTCTTCCACTCAAGCTTAAATCCCATTGGCAAATTATGCCGGAGCAGTCACGCGATGTTGCCTCTCCCCATTTGACACTAGGAGACGGATATGTCCAATCAGCCGATGATTTCAAGCGTGTTTGATTTTGATAAGGCGGTTACAGCTTGCCTGTATTAGGGACGTGCCATATCGTATCGTTCATGATATGCCGGCAAAATTTGTCATCCTGTTGGAGTTCAAACCTGGGTAAGGTGAAATTGGTCAGGAGTTGGTTTTAATGTTTGCATTTGCCCTAAAGAATGTAAGCTGATGTGACTTGAAGCCAAGAAGACAGTGGTAAATGGTATTATTCATATCGTCATTTATAGTGATATGGCAACAAAAAAAAAAACTCATATATCGCCCATCCCTAGTCTGTACTGAAACTTGAGCATTGTTGATGTGACTCAATTGTCTGATTGGCTCCAGGTTCAAGTCCATTTATGATGCTTGCAGTGGGTTTTGTGAACGGCCCTTTGGATTGCTAACACCATCTAGTGAAGAGTCCTAGCTGTGATTTCCTGCTCAAAGACTGGGGAAGAGATGAGAGTGGACAGGAGTTGATATGCTGTGCTCTCTTGCTGAAAGAGAGGGCACTGTCTGATTGACTGTGCAGAAGGCATACGGCAGGAGCTGATTGGCTGTGGCCCCTTGCTGAGAGAGGAAAAGGGAGAGAGGGCTCGAACTGATTGGTCATGCTCACTCTCTGAAAGTGAGAGGGCAGGAGGTGATTGGCTGTTGTCATGCTGACAGAGGGAAGCGGGACAAGCTGATTGGCTGGGTCTGCCCTCTATCCTGACTCGCTGTCTCATGTCTCGACATATTCCAGGTGAAGCGACTGACAGAAATTTTAGAAAGGAGCAGGGAAGGGAAAAAAGCAAAAAGTCGAAACTAGTAAAGAGAAAGAGAAAGAGAGAGAGAAAGAGAGAGAGAGAGCTTGAGATGTCAACAGCGGAAAAATCAAAGAGAAGACGTGAGCAAGGACTGGAGTGGGAGAGAGAGGAGACAGGTCCACAGAGGAGGCTTCTGAGATCTGAGTGTCTTTAGTTCATCTGAGCTGCTACTCATGGAGGCCTGGTCTCCACCCAACTCACCCAGGGCCTGATGAAGGCCAACCGCTGAGCTGGGTATGATGGGGACCTCAAAGCCCACACACACGCTCAAGAGTACAGACAGGCAAGCTCTCACTCACACACACACACACACTCACACATGCTTACACATGCAGACATGAAACATACATATGCCCTAAACACACACACACACACACACACACAAGCATATATCTCATAAATGCATGCCTACAAACACACACAACTTAATCCAAAACACATGTGAGCTGCCATGCACCAATGGGCACTCAACAACTTTCTGTCTTCTTTCTCTCTCTCACACACACGCACACACACGCACACAATCAAGAGTGTACACTTGTAAGCCAACATGCACAGCCTAACCCTGTATAGTATTCAGGGTCTAGGAATGCATCCATGAACAAACATATTCACATCGGACAGTACTGTACACTGACAGTGTCCTTTCATGAAGTCCCTGCATTATTAACAAAGGCAGTGGTTTAGTGCCAGTCTCCACACACACACACACACACACACACACACACACACACACTTTCTCTCTATCTCTTTCACTCACACACACACAGAGTGCAGTCTCTTACACACACACACACACATACACAGACACACACACACACACACAGAGAGAGAGAGAGTGCAGAGAAATCTCATAATCCAGTCTTTGTTTAGGTGTATGAAGGATGGCTTTATTTCCTGTATCAAGAGAGGAGTGGGTGACATTTGTGCAGCACAATGGAGGGACTGAGCGGAAGGAGGAGATTGGCAGAAAGCAGGAACAGATTG
>NC_063207.1:15322864-15325364 GCF_017589495.1 Alosa alosa | reverse complement strand
GCAGGATGCAGAAACAGTAGGGCATGGAGGAGGCTCAGTGGGCTTTAAGGGCAAGGGGATGGAGGGGGGCAGGAACAGCCTGCTACCCCACTGCCCTTGACCACCCCAGCCCCCCCCCCCCCCCCAGGAGAGGCATCTATCCATCCATTTTGCCCCTCTAGAGGTGTTTGTGTGTGTGTGTGTGTGTGTGTGTGTGTGTGTGTGTCTGGCATAATTTTGTGCTGCAGCATACAGTTGAGCGATAACAGGCAACACACACACACACACAGACATAAGCGCATGCAAACGCTGACTCATGCACACGCCCTCTCCCACAGGGCTTGTGATGTGCGTATTCGTATGCTTCGGTGTCTGAGAGAGAATAAAGTGAGAGAGAGATAGAGGGAAAGGCAGAGAGATGATGCAATAAAAAGTGAAAACACAAGAGAGAGTGATAGAGAGACATAGAGGAGAGAGAGAGAGAGCATTAACCCTTTGCCCATCCCCCACCCGGCTGACACTAGCGGTGCCAGCAGCCATCTGCAGCTCAGCAGGCCTCTCGTCTTCTCTCTCTCTCTCTCTCTCTCTCTCATCATGCGGCCACTCATCCGACGTCCTCCCGCTGCCCTGCCGCTTCTGCAACCTCTCACCTTTCGCCCTGTGACACGCTGACCCCGCATCTCATTGGCGGGCCATGCCCAGAGGCAGCATGGCACCTGTGTTGGCAGATGGAGCCGGCACAAACACACACTCCTACACACATACACACACACACACACACACACACACATACATACACACACACGCTCCACTCGTGTTCTTCACAACACCTCCTCTTGAGCCACTGATCCTTGAGCAGTAGGGACATGTCCAGCAGGGATAGGGACTGGACTTCACAGACAAGCTCACGAGCCCATGCAGGAGCCAACACAGCCCACCCGATCCCAGTTGGGGAGGGAGAAGAAACGTAAAGGTTACGAACATAACCACGGTCAACTGAAGGAGAACACGAGGCGTTAACAGTGCGGTCACGTGATCGTGGAATGTATTCCTATTGGTTAACGCCGAGTAGTTTGACTGAAAGATACCTCTCACCTGCTATGTAGATCCCATTTTGATTGGCACCAGATATGAAACGTACTAGCGGGTATTTGAAACATGCTAAAGCTGTTTTATTCAGGAGTCAGTTTGATCTTCAGTCAGGGAAACTTTGATCTATCTCCCATCATCTGTGATGTCTCCATCATCTGTCATCTGATCCTCTTTGTGCATTAAAAGCATGTCATTACGCAGCGCTGTCTTTGCCAGACTGGCAGAATCGTCCTTCCACTCGGACTTGTGGTGGTTGAGTGGTGAGCTTCTGTGGTGAGCTTCTGAACTCCATCATCAACCTTTACCCCCCGGTCAGGTCACAGGGTTCGATTCCTAGTGAGTCCGGACACTGAAAGAGCAGATACCCATCACTGTATTATTAATAGTGGGGGTAATAGTGTCTGCAGGATGACTTGCAGGATATCATATCCTATCTGTGGTCAGGAATCCACAGATGATCTGTGCTGTAGAAGTGTTCTTTTCATGAGTGCTAGAACAAAAACGCTAGACTAGCACATTGAATTAGTGGAATGTAAATGCATTCTGTGGAACTGGAACTTTACTGTATTGTTGTCATCTGACTAACACCTTAATGCCCCATGGTTTGCATTGACTAAAAAGGAAAAATTCCGGTTTTTAGCACTTTAAGGCCCTTTTCCACTCACCGAGTGGTTAGTGGTCTTCGTTGATTATTAAAAGCACATATATCGGCGCAATGTATGATTTCCAGCTGTCTTATTATTGCTATTGTGGAACTATTCACAACCGCTCAATATTTGAACCTGAAGCATAGGCGATTGGCAGGCTATCAACGTGCAATGAGTCTTCCAACAGAAATCAATGGGATTTTACAAAATGGCAAATAAAACCACGACAGAAACTGTATTTCGCTACGCTACTTGTTTTGGAACATCAACGAACACCACTAACCACTCGGGTGAGTTGCACAGTTTTGAAAAACGAACGTTAAGGGTTGTTTTAGGACATGTTTGAGTAGCCTACTACAGTATGCCCATTGCCAGCCACCCTGAGAAGTCAAAGGCGATTCAAAACGAGTCAGAAAAAGTCGAGACAGGACCAATCGTCAAAATTGTCAGTGTCCACCACTCTAGTTCATCCAAAACAAACCAGAAAAGGGCCTTAAAGTGCTAAAACCGAATTTTCCTTTAATGCCCTCTGGTTTGCATGACCGGTCTATTACGAGGTCAGTGTGTTCGCAAATAGTGTGAGTGTGCTACATGCGGGCATGTGGATGCATGCTGTGGCCCTACTGTATGGTGTAAGTAGAGTATGGTGTGTGTGTGTGTGTGTGTTTGTGTGTTTGTGTGTGTGTGGTGTAAGTATAGTAGGCTCTGTGTTCAAAGGCAATATAATCCTCAATAAACTAATTCAGGTCACAGAGAATCATAAAAGTTTGCAGCGCTTAAGG
>NC_063207.1:15317864-15320364 GCF_017589495.1 Alosa alosa | reverse complement strand
TTTATATGTGTGTAAGACTGAAGTGTGTGTGTGTGTGTGTGTGTGTGTGTTTGTGTGTTTGTGTGATTGTGTGGGCCACATACAGGAATGAATTGAATAAATATGAGCTGATGTTAACTGGGCTGCTTGTTATTGCTGGGAGAAGCGAGTGTGTTTTATGTTTCAAAATGACTCACTTCACAACACTGACTATAGATGCAGACATTCCTAACACACACACACACACACACACACACACACACACACACACTTCCACATATATGTGCTCAGAGATTTGAAACAGCCTCAGGCATTTCAGATCTGATCAAGCAAAACATGACTGCAGATGTGCACAATGATTTCAAATGCATTTGTTCAGCTTTCAGCTTTTCCTCCCTCTACCTCTGTTAGTCTATCTATATTTCTATGTATACCTAAGTGTGTCAGTCCATCCATCCATTTATCCTTTCTGTCTATTTGTTTGCCTCTCTTTCTTTCTTTGTTTCTTTCTTTCATGCATTCTTCTTTTTTCTGTGTCTGTCAGTCTGCCTAACTGCCTTACAGTCGGTCTTTCTGTCTTCCTATCTCTCTTTCTCTTTCTCTCTCATTATCTCTCTCTCTCTCATTATCTCTCTCTCTCTCTCTCTCTCTCTCTCTCTCTCCTTCTCCCCAGTCCCTCTCTCAGTAGTGGTTAATGTAATCAAGCCTATCAGACCTGAGAGAGTTTGGAGTGATGCACAAAAGCTTTTACAAATACCTTTTGTTTTGTGTCTTTTCTTTCTGGAGGGCAGATACTGTTACTTCAAAGTACCCCGTTTTCCCCAACTCCTTCAGCGTGTGGGCGTGTGTGTGTGTGTGTGTGTGTGTGTGTGTGTGTGTGTGTGTGTGTGTGTGTGTGTGTGTGTGTGTGTGTGTGTGTGTGTGTGTGTCTGTGTGGTTGTTTGTACTGTATGTGTGTCTGTGCATGTGTGTGTGTGTGTCATGAGGGGTGCTCATTCACCTGCCCAGAGCCCATAGTCAGTCCCAGCTTCAAAGAGAAGCACTTGTTTGGCAGAGCGTACCCACTGGTGTAGTCTACTATGTGATACACAGGACTACACAGTATACCCACTTAAAAAGCATCACCATCTCAGTATACCCGCTAAAAATAGGCAAGGATACATATTAACATTTGGGGTTGATCACAGTATACCCACTACAGCTAACAAGACTACATCACAGAATACCCACTACAGCTAACAAGACTACATCACAGAATACCCACTACAGCTAACTAGACTACATCACAGAATACCCACTACAGCTAACTAGATTACATCACAGAATACCTACTACAGCTAACTAGACTACATCACAGAATACCCACTACAGCTAACTAGACTACATCACAGAATACCCACTACAGCTAACTAGACTGCATCACTGAGCGTAACGGACTGTAGGAGTCCGTGTCTGTGGTGGAGGACGCCATCAGCGCACAGGCAGGGGCGGACCTGCCATTAGATATGGTCAGGCAATTGCCTGGGGCCTCGGCCACCAGGGGGCCTCGTCATCCCCGTATCGTATTTTTTTTATTTTTTTTTTAAATAAACGATCACCGCATCCAAACAATATATTCTAATCCATAATAAAGATTGAAAAAAATAAATATTTTGCCTCATGATTGCTCATAAACTCATCATAAAATCAAATGACTGCAAGTCCGCTTCCTGTCACCATAGCAGCAGCTAGTCTTTAATTAGGGCGGTGGTAGTGTAGTGGTTAAGGAGCTGGGCTAGCGTGCAGTAGCCTGAAAGTTGTCGGTTCAATTCCCGGCTTCCACCGTTGTGCCCTTGAGCAAGGCACTTAACCCCAAGTTGCTCCGGGGACAATGTGATCCCTTGTAATATAGCTGACATATGTAAGTCACTTTGGTCAAGAAGTGTCTGCTAAATGCTAATGTAATGTAATGTAATGTAATGTAGTCTGAACGAGGTCTTGGGGAGGTGTGGAGTTGAGCGATTGACAGCAGCAGAAAAGAAATTGCCTAAATTAACCAACTTATCCCACGGAAGAAAGTAATTTGGATAGTGATGCAACAACATCTGCTGAGCTGGGTGGTGTAGCTAATGCTAGCTGCAGCAGCAGTGGCACCGATGCACCACCACCGGCAACTCAAACTTGCACTACATGTTCTTCTACTGATGATGATGATGATGATTATGATGTTGATCTAAGTTAAACACTGTGGAGGTCCGCACTGGTGCTGGTGGTGCTGCTACGGACACCATTTCAGTAGCAGAAGCTTTGGGTGCAAACAAAACCAGTAACGTGAGTAGCCCTAACACGATACCTAGAAAAAGCCCTGTGCAAATTAGCGGCTGACAGTGCCGCTGCCTCTAAGTGATCCGATATGGCAGAGGAGAGACAGTGCCCACAGTTGGACTTCTGGAGCCTGAGCCGGGCTTCATGGTTCTGGATCATGAGAGAGAGAGAGAATCAAAGATGGGGGGGGGAGGGAGAGAGATTAAGAGATGTTTCT
>NC_063207.1:15300364-15310364 GCF_017589495.1 Alosa alosa | reverse complement strand
TGGTTAGCCATGCTGTTGAGTTGCTAACAGTAAATTATGTAAGCGGTTATGGATTAGTGGCGGCACCTCTTAAAAGAAAGTTGGCAAACTGTAATGACTTTAATGTATTCTGTTGCGTAATGTCCCTTCCTCCCTCCCTTCACTCGGGGGTAGGGGTGGTGGTGTTGGGGGGGGTAATCTAATGGGAGCCAAATGCACACAGGGGCACATGGGACACTGATGCCCTTACCCAGCATGCACTTGTCCCCCCGGCCAGGGAGCTGAGGGACCGTTATCAGAGCAGACTGATAGTGGAGCACACTCTTCTAGTTAGAGGGAGAGAGAGAGAGAGGGGGAGAGGGAGAGAGAGGGAGAGAGAGGGAAGGAGGAGAGAGAGAGAGGGGGAGAGGGGAAGTGTATATGGTTTTGCATATCTGTGGAAGTGTGTGTGCTTCTGCATTAGAGCATGGCATACATCTGTGTTTCATATTCTCTGAATATTGCCAAGCCGTAATATAACATATTGTGTCTTTGATGGACTCTTTCTTTGTGTCTTAGTGTCTCTTTGTGTGTTAGTGTGTGTGTGTGTGTGTCTTTGTGTGTGTGAGAGTGTTTGTGTGTGGTGTGATTGCTTGCTGTGTATGCAAGTGACTGTTTGTATCAGCTTGCATGTACGTGTCTGTGTGTGGGAATGCTTGCTATGTACGCTCAGTAACTGTGTGTCAGCTTGCAAGTGTGTGTGTGTATGACTGTGTGTGTGTGTGTGTGTTTTGAGAGAGAGAGAAAAAGAGAGGGAGAGGTTTGCTCTGGGCGGCGTCTGCCCTCCTCTGTGATGTGTAGTGGTGGTAGGGGTGCAGGCAGGCGGGTGATGTGTGTGTGTGTGTGTGTGTGTGTGTGTGTGTGTGTGTGTGTGTGTGTGTGTGTGTGTGTGTGTGTGTGTGATGTGTGTGCTGCTGGGAGCTCTTGTGCTCAGACGGGTGCCTCCATAACAGCCACTCATCAGCAGGAGCCCCCGGGCCGCGTCCTCGCCCAGCCAAACGCATCTGTCGCTGGGAAACACACCTCATATTTATAGATCCCCGTCTCCTCTCCTGGCCCTGCAGCCAGCCGTGGGAGTCCCTGGTTACCTGGAAACCAGGGGATGTGTGAGGGGATTGGATGGATGGATGGATTGGGGGAGTTTGGGTGGAGGAAGAAATGAGGGAAAGTGTGGGTATGTGGGGACCAGCATGTCCTGTGAGAGACATTGTTTTCTGTGTGTGTGTGTGTGTGTGTGTGTGTGTGTGTGTGTGTGTGTGCGCGCGCGGTGTGTGTGTGTGAGAGAGAGAGAGAGAGTTAGAAAGAGAGAGAGAGGTTGTTGACATTCTTCCCTCATTGCCTGTTCCTGCCCAAGCTATACATCTAGTGCAGCCGCAGAGAGAGAGAAGGTGTGTGTGTGTGTGTGTGTGTGTGTGTGTGTGTGTGTGTGTGCGCGTGTGTGTGTGTGTGTGTGTGTGTGTGTGTGTACATTTGTGTGTGTTTATGTATTTGCATGAGTGTGTGTGCACATGTGTGTGTGTGTACGTTTGTGCGTGTGTGTGTGTGTGTCTGTGTGTGTGTATGTGTGCATGCGTGTGCATACATGGTGTGCGTGCATGTGGGTGTGTGTGTGTGTGTGCACACACGCTGGCCCAGTTCCAGCTGCATGTGAGCTGATGAAGGAATAATGAAGATGGAGTTTTTTATGGAGTAGAATTCAGTTACTGCAGTAGCCTTTCCCCCTCCTCTCCGGCTCAACGAGAGAGAGAGAGAGAGAGAGAGGAGAGAGAGAGAGAGAGAGAGAGAGAGAGAGAGAGAGAGAGAGAGCATTAGCAGTAATGCTTTGTTGAATGTGAGTGTTTACTTTTTGAACATATATCACTGTAACATTACTAGGTTCAATAAAGTGAGGGAGTGAAAGCAAAGCAGAGACAAACAAACAGAGAGAGAGAGAAAGAGAGAGAGAAAAAGAGAGAGAGAGAGAGAGAGACCCCCCTGTGAAAGACAGATGACTATGTTCTTAAAAACAAGACCTGTCGCTTTGGCCACACACAGTGATCAGAGAACCCTCTCCTTCCTCTTTAACCCGTGCTGACCCCAGGGGGACTCAGGGGAATGGGAGGGAGACTTTCTCAAGACCAGCTCCCGCATAGCACGCTCATGTAAAACACTATCATTCAACCTGTTGTTTTTGAGCCGAACGGAAAGAAATGCGCGAGGAAAAAATGCCCCCCCCCCTTCTCTCTGTCTCACTGTCTCTCTCTCTGTCTCTCTCTCTCTCTCTCTCTCTCTCTTTCTCTCTTTCTTTCTCTTTCTCTCTCTCTCACACACACACACACACACCCCAGTGAGGTTTTCCATCTGTTTATCCGCTGGAGAGCTGGAATTAGAGCGAGGTGGCGTGCCTCTCCCTCTCTTTCTGCCTGCGACACAGGTGGCGGCTCCTTCTGCCCTGACATTACCGGCTCCCAGCCTCCTCACCCCACGAGGCCCCACATTACGGCTCCAGTCTGTATAGTTTCCTGATAAAAGGAGGCGTTCTGGATGCATTAAAGCCATTACGGCTCCGGGCGCCTGTCCTCATGTGTGCCACAGCTCAGGTTGGTGGGGGATATTGAGTGGGGATGGGGGAGAGGGGGGGTGGGGGTGGGGTGGCTGGTCTGGTTCTGCAGTCTGACTTTATGTAAGCGTCTGTGCTAAGGGTATGAAAGGACTCGGGTATGGTGTTTGAAAGACGAAGAAAGTTACTTAGCCTAATTTCGGATGTATACAGAGGCTTAGCATTAATGGGGAGAGATTGTTGAAGAACAGCTGACTGCGGGCTATTACAGTAAAACAAAAATGCTGATTATCTGAGAAAGAGAGAGAGGGCTGAGGATGGCAGAGAAGAAGAGGACTGGAATATAAGAACATAGATGAAGTGAGGATAAGGTGGATTACAATTATAGATGAGAGAGAGAGAGAGAGAGAGAGAGAGAGAGAGAGAGAGAGAGAGAGATCCTTCCATTTTTTGAACAAATCTGGTAGGATGCACTGCTGCTGCTCAGAGGGTGGAGCTGACAGAGGTATATGAGAGGAATATCTGAGCTCCTCAGACACACACTCCCCTGCATACATATGCCCACACCCACCCACACACACACTCTCACACACTCTCACACACACACACACACACACACACACACAGCACCTTTTTCATCTTTCCTGTTATGTCTGTGTTAGAATTTCCATTTTTTTTGTTTACCGTTCTGGTGTGTTATGCTGCACATATAATGTAGCCTATTGTAATGTCAACCTCCATACCTAGGTTGACAAAGGTATGACAATGTTTTCAACTGGAATTGACTGGGATGGGCATTTGGATGTAGGGTGGGCAACTAAAAGCAGCACGTATCAGTGATAATCAAATTCATACTTTTTCACAGTAGGCTGCAACTGCAACTTCACAGCACTGTCGTGCTCGACATTATTCTATTCTGAGAACAATCAAAAACTGTCAAACCGGCTTGCTTAGTAACCATAGACACCAAGTTAAAGAAGCAGACATGTAAAACTGAAGGTTAGCCTGGGGGCTGTTAAATGCACTTCTTCAAGTCTTCTATGGTGAGAGTGATTGCAGATGTGCATTGTCATCTGATACCAGGTTGGTTGTGAAACCATATTTCTTGCATAACCAGTCATGTCCACATTTTATCCTACAACTACACAAGATTATCATCAAAGCAATGGCACTACGAAACAAGATTAATCCTATTCATCCTTTATTTACCAACATAACAAAATCACTGTTTGGGCAAACAGAACTGGCCAGATAAACTGAATTACAAGCACACTTAACCTGTTGGCATTTGCCATCGCATTATATCTAACCCAGAGAGACATTGATTGTTTTCAATTGGGCCTTCTCTTAGAAAAATAACAATTTTGATTAGCTAAGCTAATCATGATGGGTCTGACAATTAAAGTTAAATTTGCTACATCCACTTCTTTGGAGGGCTGATTCAGACGGATGCTTCATGACACTGAATAGAGCTGGATCAAATTTGTTGTCTCCCTACTCATCTGGGGAGCCCTCCTCATCCACTGTAATCAATACAAATGTTTTTTTAATGATCGGTCGTGTGTGTTTGCACGTGTGTGTGTGTGTGTGTGTGTTATTGTGAGAGAGCTCCCTTTAGCTTGACTAGCCCTCAGAGGCATCAGTGTTGCTCAGTACCTCAACAATAGTCAGATCAATAATAGAGAATAAAAGAGCAAGAGGTCCGGCATCCTAAACAGCTCTCTCTCTCTCTCTCTCTCTCTCTCTATCTCTCTCTCTCCCTCTCTCCCCCCCCTCTCTCTCTACATTTCTCTCACTTTCTTACAATAAGCCCTAGTTTCTACTCTGCTGCAAATATTTGCTTCAAATTTGAATTGGTGTGTGGAATGTGGTAGATTTGTTATCTAATGAAGTGCACTCTCTTCTTTAACCGAGGCTCTTTGTTGTTAAGACTAACTGACCACAGCTCTTCATCCCAGTTTGTGTGTGTGTGTGTGTGCATGACTACAGCAAACAATGCGGCCAGTTGCTCTGGTGCCTCCTGTGTCATCCACTTCCTCTGTAACTGCATGCGTATAGGCATGCGTAGGCTGCCGGCTGCCAGGAGGGCTTTCCCGTCCATGCATGTCTGAGAGGGCTTTCGTTCTTAAGTGCGGACCAAAGTTCATGTTTGGTAAACTCTGACCCAGGGAAGTCACATCAAGCCAATGTTTTACCATCAGAGAGTCTCAACGTCACTTTGTCACCCCATTAGAAACAAACAAAAAAGACCCGAATGAGGCTTTTATGTTTAGTACTGTGGTTGTCTACAGTGGTTTTCTATTTGCGTATTGTACTGTGTCTGACGTATGCAGGTAATTTCCTATGAATAGCAACACAGAGTTTCTCTGTAGAGTTCCTTCAGCTTTTTTTCCTTTTTTTCCCAAGGCCTACACGTCAATCCATGATGCTGAGCTTTCGCCTGTGGGTTAAACATTATGCTAATTATTATATGCCATTATATTTTTGCTAATTAGTATTATAATTATCAAATTATTACATAACAAGAGCAAGAGCTCTTCAAACATGCCTTGGGGTGATTGTTCAAAGCCTATGCATGTGTGTGATGAAAAGCTAATGAAATGCCATGACTGCAGTATTTTAACCCCCTGTGTCGTGTGACCTGCCTGGTCCAATCAGTGTTTAACGTAGCAGTGTATAGACAAGTCCTCTGAGGTCATATAATAAGAAGTCTGCTATCTACAACAAAATGTACCATGCCCATTTTACCCCACAATCAGTTGTTTTTTTTAATGCATTTTTATCCTTTTCTTTTCAGTTAATAAACAAGCGGTGCATTTTGTATACATATTGAAATTTTACGAAAACAGTACAAAAGTTGCATACGTACGTAAACCCACATAACAACAATAATACACCCTACGCACACAATCAAACCAGTAAACAGCTTAAATCACCATTAATAGTTAAAACAGGACATGTTCCATATAGCGATGATGTGAACATGTCTGAGAATAGACCTATTGTAGTTTGTGGAGGGTAAAGCAAGAACACCTGTGTTTTTTTAATAGAAGGCACCTGTTGCATCTGCAAATATATAAACTTGTCTTAGAAATGGATGCAGTCTAAACCATTTTTAAATCTATGTTTTAACGTTGATAAACCTAAACTCATGACTAAACGGCATGACTTATAACAGGGAACGACATCCTGACATATGATGCCCTGCATTCAACACTTTATTAGATGCAGAATACGGTTCATCTACATTTTGTATATTAGATAATTTCGCTTTACAACAATATTTTACTACAGACATTCCTTTGTGTTTGTCCTTGCTATGTGAACGAGAAGAAAAACCCTCGCTAATAAGCACTGAAACAGCAGTGGTGTGTGTGTGTGTGTGTGTGTGTGTGTGTGTGTTCCTCTCTCCCTTGTCGTCTGGTGTGTGTGTGTGTGTGTGTGTGTGTGATTCTCTCGTGTGTGTGGCAAGGGAGCCATGCTGAGAGCCTGCCAATTATCTGCATTATTCTTATGATCTGATTCATTGCTCATATTGTGTTAATGGTGCCCCGACAAACTAGGCGGCAAAGGCAGAAATTAAACACACTAATGGATCACTGACCCCTGGTGTACACTCAGAAGCTCTCTCTCTCTCTCTCTCTCTCTCTCTCTCTCTCTCACACACACACACACACACACACACACACACACACACACACACACACACACGTACACATAGAGACATGCCTACATGCTTGTGTGTATGTATACACGCTTGGGCAGATACACATATAGACATGCTTACATGCTTGTGCATCACATTCAAACACACACACACACACCCACACACACACACACATACTGCCTATGGCCATGCCATACTAAAGGTTAGCTGTCATACTGCTTCATGAAGAGGAAGAGGTCAGGAGCTGACTCAGTATGAGATACCACCCAGCCACGCGAACATTTATCTGATGTGTTGACATATGCTTTGTTCTCTCTCTATCTTTCTCTCTCTCTCTCTCTCTCTCTCCTCTCTCTCTCTCTCTCTCTCTCTGTATGTACATGTATGTGTGTATATGTGTGTGCATTTGTGTGTGTGTGTGTGTGTACACATGTATGTGTGTGTGTGTGTTTTTGTGTGTGTGTGTGTGTGTGTGTGTGTGTGTGTGTGTGTGTGTGTGTGTGTGTGTGTGTGTGTGTGTGTGTGTGTTTGTATGTTTGCAACTATCACTTTATATTTTGCTAACACACACACACACACACACAAACACACACACACACACACACACACACACACACACACACACACACTCAAACTAATAGACAAATAGAGTGCAAATAGTCTGTCTGTCTGTCTCATTCTCTCTGTATTTCTCTCTGTATCTCTCCACCAGAAAAGGTCATGTGCTGGTAGTTCAGCCAAATCTCTTCATGTGTGTCTGTTAGTACTGACTTGTTTGTTTGTGCAGGTCTGTTTGTCTGTTTACTGTTTACTTGGCAGCTGTGTGTTTGTGCGGTTCAGTTTCTTACCCAGCTTCACCCCCCCTGGCATGATCTGTTCTATCCTCCAGCTTCTACCTTACCTTGTCCACACACACACACACACACACATACACACACACACGTATGCACACGCACACGCACATATACATACAGACACACACACACACACACACACACACACACACACACACACACACACACTCATATACACAAACACACACACACAAACACAAAACACACACATACACACACACACACACACACACGCACATTCACTCACTCACTGGTCACTCTCTCACACACACAGCTTTACAAGCAGATTGCCTCACCAGGTGTTCTCTGCTTAATGCGACGGTTATTGAATGGGAAAAAATGATGGAGGAGAATGGTCGAAGCGTTTTAGTGCTAATCGCCGCCCGCGCCCCCACACAAATGGATATGCTGCTTTGCATAATAGGCCCCAGAACATTTTTTGCCATGGCCTGCATAGCCTCTTTGCCAGCTTTTGGAACATTCTGGAATATGGAGGCTTTTAGAGACACACACACACACACACACACACAC
Source organism: Alosa alosa (assembly GCF_017589495.1). NCBI lineage: Eukaryota > Metazoa > Chordata > Actinopteri > Clupeiformes > Clupeidae > Alosa > Alosa alosa. The sequence goes on along the minus strand of NC_063207.1, from coordinate 15,302,755 downwards.
ACACACACCTCCCACCCCCTTGCAGTACAAACACAGGTATGCCCTTGCTGAGGAAAGGGTGAGCCAGTGATAGGGGTGCCAGGTGATGCTTGTGTGTGTGTTTCTGTGTGTGAGTGTTGAATGTGAATGTGGATTCCTGGATCAAACAAGTCTGTCTACTATGCTGAGAAAAAAAAAAGAAAAAAAACAACTGACACAAGGTGGACAGAAACTAGAGGTGACCAGTGCCTTTTCTACAAGAGGACCTCAAAGAGAAAACACACACACACACACACACACACACACACACACACACACACACACACACACACACACCACTACCACCACCACCTCAAAGACCATGGCATGTGTGTTCAAGCTCTCAACAACCCCCACACCACCTCCCCCTTAACGAATACTACTTTGTCCTGTAACTCTCTGTATCCTCATGACACAGATCAGAGACAGTTCATCATTGTGAATTTTTGGTGTTTTTATTTCCTGTCATCTATGCCGACATTATTCTGCTAAGTGGCCAGTTGCTCAGTGGCCGAGTGGCTCTAAGTGGCTCGTTTCCAGCTCTCCAACATCCCCACATTTTGGCAGCTCAGCCCAACCATCCATGATACCTATAATTGGGCGGGTGATTACACGTAGAGGTAAAAGGCTTGTTGGACATGATTTTCGTGATTGTTGAATTCTCACTTGCTGGGTTGTTAAAAATGTACACTCTACACTATATGTTACCAAGGAACTGCTCAGTTTTTGGGCCATTCCATTTCAGCTGCTCAGGCGGGGGTCTTAGTTCCTCAGGACTTATCTCAGCAGAGACAGCACATTATTGTTTTAACTGAACTAGGCCTACTGGCAGAGTGATAATTCCATGTTTGCTCAGCTGCGGGTTGAGTCTTTTCCATAAGTCAGGCACTGTATGAAGCCCATTAGAAAAAATAATTATAATAATGAAAAAAAAAACCCAATTCAGATTGTGATTTGCATGTGGCACATTGAGAGCTCAAAGAAGACAAGCACATCCGCCTCAGAGCCAGTATCAGGCATCAGTGACATGTGGTTGGCAGGTGTTTGTGTAGCTGTGGGATGCTACCATCATGCAAATGCTACAATTTGACACCAGGAGGAAAAACTAGATCTAGGATGGCTAATCCTAACCATGTGTTTGACTGGCTAAACAGTAGTCCAGGCTGGTCTAATGTCAAAAGCCTCTCCTCCTCTTCTTCTTCTGTGAACAGTTTGCAGTCTAAGTGCAGCCTTTTCTCCCAGTGACAATGATGTAAGCAACCTCAGCTTGCTTTGCTTCCAGTCGTTTTGATAGCTGTGCGCTAACATTAGCGTTAGCGACTTGCCACAGCAGCAGTGTGGCCTCAGTGCCTCCCAGGCAGGTGTTGCACTAGGCTTGACCCTCCACCCCTCCAACTGGTATCCCCGCCCTGCCCTGCCTGTTTGGTCTCCCCCTCCATGCCCTGTTGTTTGTGAACTTGTTTGCCTGATTCATCTGCTTTGTTAGGTGTTGCTTGCTAAGTTTCAGGATCTGAAACTGTAGCTCTTTTTATCGTGTTTCTTTTCAATATTTTCAATTTTACCAGATGGCTAAACATGATATTTAAGTAGTTATTTTAAGTGATATTTAAGTAGTTATTTTCACATATTTAGAAATAGTGTGTGTGTGTGTGTGTGTGTGTGTGTGTGTGTGTGTGTGTGTGTGTGTGTGTGTGTGTGTGTGTGTGTGTGTTGATATAGTGCAGTGTATACTGTAGGGTTAAACTTTCATATTTAGCTTCTCTCACTGTAAGGTAAATAGCACTCTACCTACTTACTCTGACTATTTGCCTCAGTGTCATGCATTATTCAAGCATGCAGCATGAGCCCATTCCAGTAATGGCCAAGAGCTAAGTCAATGAGAACGCAGCCTTGCTGGGTTGTATTAGATGCTGAGATATTTCATTGCTTTCCTAAAGACACTCGGCGTAATTTCTTTTGAGCAGTTATGGGATTGTATCCATTTCGGCTCGTTGTGCTGGAGCAGCAGAAATAAAACTCGGCGTCGTTTTTGTCGTTCAAAGGAAAATGGGCAAAGCTGTTACGAGATGAAAACATAACCTGGCAAACGGACCTGCGTTTTTATACAGCGCTCACACACAGAGAGCTTGAAGTTGTGTTTTTTTGTGTGCATGTGTATACTGCCACATAAAACTGCAGGCCTGGATGGAATATGTTTTGTGAGGGTTGAATGTGAAAAGGAAGAGACCAAATCAGACTGAGGCGATGTGGGGGTTCTGTCTCAAACTTTAGTGTGTGTTGGGGTGCGCTCGCTACAGAGGCACCTCTCCTCTTCACAGTCACGCTATTAAACATTTATGTGTGCCCTGTGTGACTGCTGCTGTCACGTCACAC
>NC_063207.1:15290364-15295364 GCF_017589495.1 Alosa alosa | reverse complement strand
TTGTTTCTTTCATCATTCTCTTTCTGTCTGCTCCTATCTTTCTTCTTCTATCTCTCTCTCCCTCTCTTTCACTCTCTGTATTATTTGATGTATCTCTCTCTCGCTATCTACAGTATTTATCAGTCTTATCTGTATCTATCTCCACACGCTAGTTTTTCCTAAACATATACTGTATAAAACCGCAGTGTTCTTGTGGCATTTAAGCACTCCATTATCTATTATTTACTCACAGCACACCATTGCACCCAGGTTGAGCCGTGCTCAGGAGTGACAAAAATGCTCCTCATTTAATTCCTGAAGTCCCTCTGGTCCCAGCTCCTTTCATCTCTAATTGTGTCTGTCCTGAGCCCAGCCTAGGGTGGTTCCTAATTTGGGCTGAGTGTTCCGAGAGCGGAACATCATTTTAGACACCATAAAGCTGATGATGCACAAGGCAGGACTCTTTGAGCAGTGTTGCTGGGCACTGTTGCAGAGTATTGTACTTCTGGAACGTTCTCGTTGACATTGGGCAGCATTCTTTTTTTTCTGGAGAACTTCAATTAATTCATTATAAGTAGGCGCATTTTCATTATCATTCAAAGAGAGCATATGGAACCGCTGATGTGGTTGCCCAGCAACATTGTTTAAAAAAGTTGCCACTTGTATCCTCACCTTGAGAAAAGAGCTAAATGTTCAGTGGCTGTATTCTGAGCTTGTTCTGATTTTTAATTAACTGCACCACTTTTCCCAAATGTGCCTGTGCGCTACTGTGTGTGTGTGTGTGTGTGTGTGTGTGTGTGTGTGTGTGTGTGTGTGTCACAAAGAGAGGGAGGGAGGGAGGGAGAGAGAGAGAGAGACAAAGAGAGGAAATTAACATTGTTCTAACTACAATTTAGATAGACATCCACCACCATCTTTCACCTTTACTGTTTATTTTTTGTATTTCGGATATTCCTGGTGACTTTGACAGCGTTTTTGAGAGCACGGTGTCGACCAGTCCTGACAGCACTCAGGGACATGAGGTCAGTTAGGAGACACAGAGCTCTCCATCAACATTATTTTGCACAGCTCATATTGTCACGGTCTTTCAACTTCAGACATGAAGCCCGGGGCACCAGTGGGAGGGTAAAGTAAATTTGCCCTCCCTCAGAACAGCACCTTCAGCTGAAACACGACGGCCCATCTATGGCTTGCTCTCTCTCTCTCTCTGGATGGGAGGAGGATGCTGAAGAAGCCAAGCTCTCCTGCTGTGGCGGGGTGTAGAAAATGTGTAGTAGATGTAGATGTACAGTAGCAGTAGTAGTAGTAGTAGTAGTAGTAAAAAAAAAAAATCATGTGACATAAAGGGTGCTCTACAATATATCAAAATGTCATTTGTCATTGAGAGATACACACGCATGTGTGCACGCACACATACACACACACACTCGCACACACTCACACACACACACAAACACTGACAGATGTGCACATGTACTCAAACACTCAAGCTAAAATAAAGAGATGAAACACTGACACACAAATGATTTACATGACACTGACAGATGCAGACAGAACTATGCACCCGTGTGCACACACACACACACACACACACTAATAAGTCTACTGATGCCCATCGTCGCTGAACAGCAGCATATGGCAGTTGATCGGTGGGATTATGGTGCTTGTGTGTGTGTGTGTGTGTGTGTGTGTGTGTGTGTGTGTGTGTGTGTGTGTGTGTGTGACTTGAGTGCTTGATCCCAAACACACTGATAATCACACTGTTGCAGATAAAACAGTTAATAGTGGAGTCTATCCACTGTCTGAGCCTCGGACATGTCTGGCCAGGCCCCATGCCCTGGAATTGGAACACACACACACACAGATACACACTGAGACACTGACAGATGTAGACATGTACTCACACACATACAGTAGATTGACACAGAGAGATGACACACAGATAATTTACATGATGCTGACAGATGCAGACAGAAGCGCACACACACACACACACACACACACACACACACACACACACACACAGAGAGAGAGGCGGACAGACAGACACACACTCACAGGATAGGAATGACAGGCAGAGAGAATCAGGATGCAGCGCACACACTCTGGGCTGATGACAGCCCCCCACCGGGTGCAGAATTACATGAGCCGATACTAAGACTGCGTGTGTATGTGTTTGTGTGTGTGTGTGTTGTTTGTGTGTGTGTGTGCGTGTATTTATGTGTGTGTGTGTGTATGTGTTTGTGTGTGTGTGTTTGTGTGTGTGTGTGTGTGTGTGTGTTTGTGTGTGTGTGTGTGTGTGTGTTTGTGTGTGTAAGAGAGAGAGAGAGACTGATTCCAACTGTCCCGTCTGTATTTATCCTGATGTGTGTCGTGTTGTGTGCTGCTGTTGTTTCCTCCCTCTTCTCCTGTGTCCCCATTGTCTTGTTATGCAGAACACCTGGCCAATTTAAAACCACCTCAAAAAAACATTTTTTTTTTCAAGTCCTGCTGTAGCATGGTGATCTCAGGCTCTAAGCACACACATCAGATCAAATTATATTATTCACAAGAAAGCATTTTCATCTTTAAACAATTACCTGCCATTCAGTTGCCAGACCATTCCCTGTGGTCCATTATCTGAGTTCACCTTACAAAACAGCCTCCTAAGTTGGCTTTGTGGCTAATGCTGTTAAAAATGCATGATGTTGTCTTGTGTACTTCATATTGAAATTGTGCAATCAGTGTTGACCTTAGTCCCATTCTTTTTCTCTGACCCGCGCAGCAAATGCTGCCAGTGGTTAAATGGGGCCTTCTCTAAACATGCCGCTGTGCCAGTGACCATCTGCTATTCTTGTTAACAGAGACTCTGTTTGGAGCGCATCTCATTGCTATGCTTACTGTGGTTGTCTCGTGTTCTTCTGTCATGGCGTGTCCTCATTTTCTAGTCCTGCACTGGGATGTGTCAACAAGAGTCTGCTTTGCTGATTGATTTTGCGAGTTGGCTTGGGTCTGTTTTCATTTACACTGAATTGCAAATGACCACTGTGGCTGCCAAAACAACGGTGAATGAATCAAACTGTCGATAGAGTGAATTATTACTATTTCTGCCCAGTAGCAACAGAATGCAGGAAAAAATGTTTTCTGAACATAATTTAATATAGACTCATTAACAAAATACATTTTTGTGATTAAGTTAAGGCCATTTTTCAAGTTAATATCAATCGTTGGGAAGGAAACACTTGGCGCATAAGATAACTGATCAGCTAGTCAGTCAACACAGAGTGATCATTTTATTAAACAAACTTACACAATACTTTGTGTGAAACAATAATGAGAGATGGGTCGGTTTGTGTAATTGTTTTTTTAATCTGATCATAACAGTTTGATGGCTTTAAATCACAACCACAAAGTTGCCGCTGGCTAGGAAGTAGATGAGAAGTGGTTTGGATATACATCACAGTACTGTAGTACAGGATATAATGACTCTTTGGATATACATGACAGTACTCTACAGTACAGGATATAATGACTTTTTGGATACATGACAGTACTGTACAGTACAGCACATGATATAATGACTCTTTGGATATACATGAAAGTACTGTACAGCAGTGGCGTCATGCCCATTGAAATTAAGGGGGCACCTCGGATTTTTCCTCCCTGGTAATTTTTTTATCATAACTTTGTTCCTATTCCTATTATACTCCATAATAAGCCAGAGCCTGTAACGACTCAAATGTATTCTTCTGGATGTGTAATAAATCGTAGGCTGCCAAAATAGTCCGATCACCAGCCCTTTTCCTAATAACAACTTATATTACACGCACATTGAGCTTGCAATGTTTTGCTTGTGTTGAACTGTTACAGTTAACTTTAGGCTACAGTTTGAACAGTTGAACTGTTACAGTTACAGTTTTTGGTTACAATCAAGTAGAATTATTTGTGGTTGACCTGGAAATTTTGACTTGGTGCTAAAAAGTTAGAACTATGGATTTGATGTTGGCCGCGAATTCAGAAGCCACGTTAACGTTAGCCTACGTTGTGTCAGTGTAATAATGTAGGCTACTCTTACAAATATTACAAATATTTGGCTAACAGATATCTGCTCTGTTTTGTCTTGTACGTGACAAAGTCTCCTGGTTCAATTGTTTCCAGTTTCATAGAAACGAGGGTGTTAATTTTGCAGTAACTACAAAATCCAAGTATAGTATAGGCCAAGGCATCGCGTTGATGTTGCTCCACTTGTTCTTTTCACGTAGGCTATCTGGCAGCTAATCCATGTAGTGAAAAGGGATAGGCTACCAGTTCAAAAGGAGGCCTACAGTTGTTTTAAATAGGATCGCTATGACCGTGATGTAGAGGGCAAGAAAATAGCCGTCTCTCATGTATCAGGTCAAAATTGCTCATGATTTGCAGGTAGCAACTTACAAATGAGGTAGCTATTGCTTTTTTACTTATTTTTATTTCTAGGCCTAGTCAAATATTCAAATATTTATGTGTTAACCTTACTCAGCACTGAAACCTGTCAAACTTCTTTCAAAGTCGTTCATCACATGAATTAAAATAAAAGAAAATAAATCCTGATTGTGCCCCCCAAGAATTTTGGCTTGCATGACGCCCCTGCTGTACAGCACAGGATATAATGACAGTACTGTAAAGCACAGCACAGGATATAAGGACTATTTGGATATACATGACAGTACTGTGCAGTACAGCACAGGATATAATGACTCTTTGTCTCCGTCCCTCTCACTACTGTATTCCCTCTATCAATAACCATGTTTCATCTTCACATGCCAGTGTATGTTTACTTTAGCCAAAAACACACACACACACACACACATACTTATTTATCAGTTGAACATAGAAACCAGTGCAGAACAGGGCTCAGGTGTGATTTGTGAAAGATTTGTATCACACCGATTCACGCATAAGGAGTTTGTAAATGTGGCAGCTGAAAACAAGCGTAATTTTAATAGAATATTCTCATTTTAGAGGTCTCACCCCTAGAAGTTGCAAGATGGAGGTGCATAATATGC
>NC_063207.1:15280364-15285364 GCF_017589495.1 Alosa alosa | reverse complement strand
GTTACGCCTTGTGTGTACACGACGCCGGCAGTTTAGGAGACTGTAACCGACAGTTTTTGAAGTGGGTATTTTTGAACTCGCCGGCTAACTTTCGCAGTGTAGACGCCTGTAGGTGCGAAGCCTGCAATTTTATGACGACATAGCCCCACCTCTCAACAAACCAAACCATTTATTTATAATATTAAAATGTTTTTTCTTTCCCCTGTCATGATTTATGTGCATATTCTGCACAATGTAGCCTATAAGCCTTTTGTGGCTAAGTTAGAAGCACACATTAGCAACTTAGTTAAACATTAGCTTACTGCATGTTAATGTTTTCTCCAGTGGTGCTCAGACCTAATGCAATGCGTAGGCTAAGCATTTGAAATTTCACATAGCAGTCACATACCTTGAAAATGAACTTTATTATTTTAACAGTTGAATTGAAAACCAAATTGTCTGTCTCCTTATTTCACGCCACTGCTTAACAAACTGTTTCAACAATGTTTTCTTCTACGCGATGCACACAAATTAAACGTGAAGCTTCTGCACGGCCGGCGCCATCTACTGGTCTGGCATATGCACTGCAGCACATTTAGCCGGTTACACCTCTGTGTGTGCACGCGAGTTTTGTCTTTACCGGTGTCGTTAAAGGTGTGAAAGCGGTAACAGAAAATTCTCCCGGCGGTTTCGTGTAGACGTACTGTAGACTCTTACTCACACACACACACACACACACACACACACACACACATACACACATACATACACATACACACACAATACCATGTTCTTCTCAACCATACACAGATGTTTGTAATGAATATGAAGTAAATTTGTTCATCTCTCTCTCTCTCTCTCTCTCTCTCTCTCTCTCTCTCTCTCTCTCTTTCTTTCACTCTCTCTCTCAAACACACTCAGGTTGCCAGAGGGACCAGCAGATGGAGGTCGGGTCCACAGCCTAGAGGAGCAGCTAATCAAAGCTAAAGAGCAGATCAATTCCTACAGAAGTCTCCCTGCTGATGGTATGCACTCACACACACGCGCACACACACTCACTAATGCACACATACACACACTCACACACACACACACACATACACACACACACACACACACACACAAAGTGCCTATGTCTCATTCAGTAGCCTATTGTTTACGCTTCTCATTGTCAACCCCTCCCCCTTTCTCTCTCTTGCTCTCTTTCATACACACACACTCATGCACATGCTGAAATTAGGCTAGCTTCAGGATTGAGAAGAGATCCTGCTTCCCTCCTCAAAAGCTGTCCTTAGTCCTTCAGCGTAATCCAAAACACACACACACACACACGCACGCACACACACACACACACACACACACAAACACACACGCACACACTCACCCACACACATTACTATACACAATGCTCCCTTTCTGGGTCACCTGCTTTCATTATGTTGCTATTGAGCTTTTGTGTGTGTCTTTCCTTTCAGGAAATGAAGAGGTTTACAGCTGTGAAAGGATCAAACACATACTCTCTCTCACGCACACACACACACACACACACACGCACACAAGCACAGAGAGATAGTGGCCGGCCTAACCTCTATCCCCTGTGCCAAATGTAATGCATCTGTGTTCAAAACAGTAGAATGTCAGCCCTGATTCCTGTCTTCCTAGCTGATATTCACCCCTGAGTGCATTTCATAACTATCCTTCACATCTAATGTCTTTGAAATATCGTGTTCAAAAATGGCTGTTTTGGGTGCGTCCTTGCTTTGAAGGGAGCCACAAAAGGAGTGTAATAGAGTTTCGTCTGACTTTCATTATTGAGAGACAGATCAATAGGCTGTTTCCATTCTCAGATTCTTACTGGTATAGTGCAACTCTAAAAAGTAGGCAAAATGGCACACTTGTATTGATTGAACATGTCACTGGTAGTTTTTGAAGTGTCTACCCCTATGCATACATAACGCAACCGCACAACACAAAATCTCAACCGCACAGAGGAATACTTAAAAACGACTTTAAATCAAAATGACAAGGCAGTTGTTGCATTGGCATTTCCTATTCAGGTCTCTTTCAGTTTTTGAAGCATACATTACAATGGGGAGCTTTACCATTACTCTTTCCAATAGAAGTTTCTCTGCATTGGAATTAATAGTGGTAGAAAGTGAAAGCACACAAACAGGCAATGGAAAATAAAGACAGGAACATGGAAGGTAAAGATCTCTCTTGAGCAGCTCCTGTCCAAAGCCACTCTCATTGTGGTCTGTCAGTCTCATTCACTGAACTCAAAGGACATTAAAAGGACATTGGTGCATCTTTAGCTTTCTGCAAAATCTTCACTATTTCAGTATGTAGTGCGCAATTAGTAGAGAACCTCTACATGTAGTTATTTGATATATAGTGCACTCTGTAGTGAGATTTTGAACACAGCATTAGTGTACTGTTTTGCGTGTGGTGTTAACTTCCTGCTTGATGACCTCTGACCCCCAGGGCCGGGTCAGAACCACGAGGAGCTGCGGCGAAAGGTGGAGAATGGGATGAAGGAGATCTGGTACTTTGTGCGCAGTGAGGTCAAGAAGCTAGGCCACATGGAGAGCAACGACATACAGAAACGAGCCGACACCCTGCTGCAGGACCTGGGCGAACAGCAGAGGTGGGACACATGCACACACACACACACACACACACATATGGGACACACACACGCACATGCACACACACACACATACGCACACACGCACACACACACACATGTCAACACACACACACACAAGTATATGGGACACACACGCACACACAAGTATACGCACACACACACACACACACACATACATGTATGCACACACGCACACACACACACACACACTTGTTCAACATTTAACCTGTATGCAAAATCAATAATGCCCTTTTAGCTGGTAGTTTTGATTGATGAAGATGTCTCACTAACACCCTGATATACAATTAAGAACTACCATCCCCAGCACAGGAGAAACACACACTCCCATAGACACAAACACATACACACACACACACACACACACACACGGAGAGAAACATACACACAGAGAGAAACATATAGCAATTGCACACATGCTCATACAAGTGCAAAACATATAGTAATTGCATACATGCACACACATAATCACATACACATTCTCATGTACCTAATATCCATTAATTTTCAATTTCCATGTTTCACAAGCCTACATTAGACACATTTATAATTTTATCATCGACCAGCCATTTTTCATGGTGTTTATGCTCTCTGTCAGTGACCGTGAACTTACTGGACACCATATAGATGGCCTTATTGGAGATCTTTGCCAGATATCCTCTCAGGCTTTTGGCTTTGACCAGAGCGCTAGAGGAAACCGAGTGGGGACACTCCCATAAGAGACCGTGGATAAAGTTTCCGGATTATGGAGACAGTTTTGAAACTGAAAACTGCCAATCACTTGGTCAGTAGCCAATGAGTTACTGTGCTAGATTACACCCTCCAGCATCCTGAAATACATCCCACTTCCTGTGATGCAGCCATTCAGCACAGGTTTTTTGGAACTATTGATAGCGTGGCGGCGGCATCAAAGACTGTGGCAACTCTCTCTCTCTCTCTCTCTCTCTCTCTCTCTCTCTCTCTCTCTCTCTCTCTCTCTCTCTCTGGCTTTGACCCCCAGTAACCCCTGAGTGTTGACCTTTGCCCCCGTTGTCAGGTCGATTATGACGGATCTGCACCACATGAGCATGGCGGACGGAGCGGGAGACTGGAGAGAGAAGGAGGCCAAAGACCTGTCCGACCTGGTGCAGAACCGCATCACTTACCTGCAGGTACACACACATTACCCTCTGCTGTCTCTCTCTCCCTCCCTCTCTCCTTCTTTCTCTCTCCCTGTCTCTCTCTCTCACTCTCCCTGTCCCTGTCTCTTTGTCTCTCTCTCCCTCTCTCTCCTTCTTTCTCTGTCCGTCCCTCTTTCTCTGCCCCCTGTCTCTTATTTTTGTGTCTCCCACATTTCGTCTTGTCTCCTTTTCCCCCTTCTCTTCCGATTTTCATTCTCTCGGTGTTCCACACAGGTGCTGTGTGGCGCTCTCCCTCCCGTTTGGCTGGGAGTGTGTGTGTGTGTGTGTGTGTGTGTGTGTGTGTGTGTGTGTGTGTGTGTGGGTGGTGTGTGTGTGGCATTCTCCCTCCCGCTTGGCTGGGTGTGTGTGTGTGTGTGTGTGTGTGTGGGTGTGTGTTTGTGTGTGTGTGTGTGTGTGTGTGTGTGGCGTTCTCCCTCCCGCTTGGCTAGGAGTGTGTGTGTGTGTGTGTGTGTGTGTGTGTGTGTGTGTGTGTGTGTGTGTGTGTGTGTGTGTGTGTGTGTGTGTGTGTGCGTGATGTTTAACTAGTTCAGTATGTTCTGTTGATTCAGTTCAGGATGTTCCTCTTACCTCTAGCACTCCTGCTTTTTTATCCCTTTATTACTTTAATCATCCGTGTCTTCTCATTTGACTTTGTACCTATTACTGTTACCATCTGTCCATCTTTTCACACACACACACACCGCCTACCGACACCACCGGACACACACATACCTGCAGTTGCCATCTGTTACTTCCTGGAGTGTGTTTTTATAGTGTTTTAGTATGTGTATTTAGTGTATTTAGTGCAGCGTGTGTGTGTGTGTGTGTGTGTGTGTGTGTGTGTGTGTGTGTGTGTGTGTGTGTGTGTGTGTGTGTTTGTGTGTGTAAGTGAGTGAGTGTGTGTGTGTGTGTGTGTAAGTGAGTGAGTGTGTGTCTGCATCTGATTCTGATACTGTGTTTGTGAGTAAAACCTACTGTGACAGTGCCATCATCCTCTTTACACGAGTAAGCTGTCACTCATATAGACATATGCATTATGCACATACACATACACAAGTGCACACACACACACACACACACACACACACACACACACACACATAGCTTTGATGCACCCTTAAGGCAGGCATTTATGACAACCAGCTGGTGTATAACAATGCTGAGGATAAAAACTATAGACTCATTTATTGTGTAGC
>NC_063207.1:15272864-15275364 GCF_017589495.1 Alosa alosa | reverse complement strand
TCTTTCCCCATGTACACATATGGCACACACACACACACACACACACACACCAAATCATGCACGTAAACAAACACACACACACGCACACTGATCCCCCCCTTCCTGAGTGTCCTTCACTTGTATTTTTATGAATGATAAGCTGTTACTTAGATCCTTATATGCCCCTAATATGAGAAGGATGGATAGGGATAAAGGGGGAAAAACAGGGAGGGGGAAGGAGGGAGGGAGGGAGGGAGGAATATAAAAAAATAGAAAGGGGCCTTACTTATCTTCTCTGCAAAGGGAATTGGGCTGGAAAAAGCAGGGCAGTGGAGCCTCATTCACCCAGTGTACATACTCACACACACATGCACACACACACACACACACACACACACACACACACACACACACACACGCACGCCCACACCCTGCAGAAAGCCGGGCAGTAAGGTTATATAAGGATGGCTGGGGAATTTCTAAAACACTCTTTTATATGAAGGCAAAAAATACGAGTGCAAAATTATTCAATATTTAATGCACATCATAATTTACATTCTGAACTCTCTCTCTCTCTCTCTCTCTCTCTCTCTCTCTCACACACACACACACTCACACACTCACACACATATCATTCACACACAGTCATACACACACAATCACACAGTCAAACCGGCATACACACATGCACATTTCACACTTAAAATGACATGCACTCACAAGGTGTGCATTCCTTGTCTTTCTATTACACAGAATGGACTGTTGTTGTTTGAGCAGGGTTTTTTTTTTATTTCTTTTTTTTATTATTGTTTTTATTTTTTGAGAGATTGGGCTTGCTAGTCTTCCTTTTCCTTATGGTAAAAAATAGATAGCACGGGGCTTTTCTTTTCCTTCTTAAGAAAGGAGGGCATCTTAATAGTCGTGGGATTTAATGAAATGCACTCGTTGTTCTTTCCCTCACTTCTTCATATGCTCTCTAGCTCTTCCTCTCATTCGTTTTGTTATTTATAGTCTATTTGACATGTATAAAGCTACAGTGTCTCTGAAGAGCGTGATAAATCTACATTCATATTATGCCAGTAGATTATAAATGAGAGAAGACATTGGGGAAGTAAAAGTAGGGAGCAGTTATCTGTCTCTCTCTCTCTCTCATTCTGTCTGCCTGTCTCTCTTTCTTTCTCTCTCTCTGTCTCTCTCTCTCTATTTTGTTCTTATATCAAATATGATTTATATACCTTCAAACAGGACCAATCGAAACAGAACATTCAATAGAAGAGAGGAAAAGCAAGAGATCAAGAGGTTCAGCAGAGGAAATCATAGTGCAACAACCTTAAATGCCTCTTTCTCTCTTTCTCTCTCTCTCTCTCCCTCTCTCCCTCCCTCTCTCTCTCTCTCTTTCTCTCTTTCTCTTTTCTGCCCATCCCTGCCCAGGTGAGGCTAATGACCGTGACGTGCAGGTGGTGGAGCTACCCATCGTGGACAGCCTGCACCCGCGCCCGCCCTACCTCCCCCTGGCCATCCCCGAGGACCTGGCCGACCGCCTCCACCGTCTCCACGGTGACCCCTCCGTCTGGTGGGTGTCGCAGTTCGTCAAGTACTTGATTCGCCCCCAGGCCTGGCTGGACAAGGAGATCCGGGACACTACCGCCAAGCTGGGCTTCAAGCATCCAATCATAGGGTGAGGATGACATGTGCATGCACGTGCATGTTCCGGCCCTCCTGCCTCATTGGACTAAAGCATCTGCTAGATGAAAAAGTCTACAGTAAATATACAAATAACCAGCCTCATTTGATAATAGCATCTCATAAAGGAATGCATATGAAAATGTATCATTGATGAGCCGATGGCATATAATCAGTACATGATGGCAGATATCGGCTGGTTAAATCTGTAGAATTAGCTCTAGCCAAGACTCTTACAAGCCCTCTGCAGATCAAGTCCTTTCCGGTTCATTCCTACAAACTCTTCCTAGGACACTTTCCTTCCCCTTGGTCCTACTTTAGTTGTTTCTTCAGGGTCTGTCAGCTAGATTTGTAAGCTATTAGAGATGTTGATTGTAAATTGCTGTGGCCTCGGGCCATTTTCTGTCTCTCTCACTGTTTGACGGTTCGCTTCTCTGCTGAGCGTTTCACTCCTCTTAATCGCTGATGCCATGAACAGAGAAGCGCTTTAGTAACAATTACCCAGCCCAATTTGAGGATTTTTTCAGCCAAACTGACTGACAAACTAAATTGATACTTTACGCAAGAATTCTCATGGCCAAGCAAAGGGCAGAAGAAAAAGCAAATCAAAAGCAAAATATCTGAAAAAGAAAACATTTCTCAAGAACAGAAAGCAAGAACCACCACAGGTATCGCACTGATGTTCTGAATTGCTATAATTTTGCATCTTCTAAAACATACACACTATATTCTACTTTATTCTACCTTATACATCATATTGCATTTTCTCTAACTACCTCATGTTTTTTTTGGGGGGCAGTTTATAAGTAATTTGTTTATCTTGTCCTCACCCTAGCAT
>NC_063207.1:15255364-15267864 GCF_017589495.1 Alosa alosa | reverse complement strand
GTGTGTGTGTGTGTATGTGTGTGTGTGTGTGTGTGTGCGCTGGAAGTTTCTGGAACGTTCCTAACCAGCCTTGACTCACTGAGGACACACTCCAGCTCCATTCCTGTGTCTTACGCATCTCCGTCCTACGATCCCACTGTCTCCTTTTTATATGTCAAATAATGTTATTAAATGATAAACACTCAACAAAATGGAAGTTATTATTATTATTATTATTATTATTATTATTATTATTATTATTGAAGAATTTTGGATGGCAGGAATGAATATATTGTCATAACTGGTTTTAGTCTACCATGAGGACATTTCCATGTTTTGCGTTTGAGCATTGTCTTCGATAAAGCCGACCAAATAAAACCGGTCAACCAAAGCTGTCTGCTTATGTGTACTGTACTTTATGTTGTTTTGATCTATTTGGTTACTGTGAGGTTGGGAGCAGACATCCCTCATACCCTCATGACTTTCTCAGTGCCTTATGTGATCGTTTATGTGAGGTAGAAAATGAGTGCTCCCTCCGGTGCTATAAACTGTTAACAATGTTTGATGTCTCGGGTAAAGTCAAGGGAACAACTTTGGTTTGAGCTTGGGCCTCAAATATATCTCCCAATGTTATGAGTCCTCAAATAGCATCAATAACAGTATTTGTGTAAGCAAATGTAAAAAGCTTCAAAAAGCAAGCTTAGATCCCCTATGACACACTGCATGCAAAAGTTCTCTCCATTAAAGAGATCAAGAAGCTTGAAATGAATAATTGGAATCCCAATAAATCTGTTTCATGTCTGTCCCTCAAGACCCATTTTGGTTCCTGTTAGAGATGCAATGTTGAAGCGTTGAAATTTGGTTACTGCCCTTAAATGTACTTGTCTATGATTCAGTTACGTTGATTTATTGATCATTTGAGAGGAAAAATGAACTATTCTCTCTCGGCTCCAGAGAATTTAAAACACTGAGGAAAGCATTAAGTGATTGTGTTGTAAATAAAATAAACGAATGAAATTGATGGGAAAATCCTGATCCAATTGCACAGCCCTAAGATGCTATTTTTCCCCCCAGAGAGCATCTCAATCTCATCGGATCTCAGTGTCTTGGCCCAGGAAGTAAATTAGGGCTGCAGCTGGCATTGGCTCAGAGGGAGTTTGCGGTCAGGGGAGCTGCTGTCCCTCCTCTCAATAATGCAAAAGCTACGGGCAGCCTGGGCAGCGACTTCACAGGAAACCTAATAAAAACTGCCTTTCCTCCTTAACCAACACAACACAACATACTCCCATCCATGCATCCAACTGCATGAAACGAGAGTGGAAGTCTTTTGTGACAATAATGAAAAATGCTTGTGGGTTTTTGTTCATTTTATAAGGTCCCTGTCTGAGGTAGTATATGTAAGGATGAGCCATTGGCATTCATGAGCCTGTAGCAGAGGCTTAACAAGTGTACCTTTTTTTCTAGAAAACCATCTCCAGAGATTTCTAACACATCCTTATGTGCATGTTCATTTGGGCGTTATGCATTTTACAGCAGAGATGGACATCGTTAAATGACTGGCTAGACTGCAGGTTGCCATTCTAAGCCCACATCTGCACATCTTACATGGCTGATCAATTATTTAGGGGTTGGTTGGTGAAGTGTGTCCAGTGGTGGTTGTTTAATGTTAAAAGACCTTATTGCAAGCAGGAGGTAACGGTTACTTAAAAGCCATAATTAGCTCTTCTACCCATACACCTGTGTGTGTGTGTGTGTGTGTGTGAGGGGGAACTGAGCTGACAGTGTGTATGCTGAGCTGAATGCATCTCCGTAATGACCTCTCTGGTATGGAGAGCAGGTCTGACTCATCGGCGATGTGCTGACAGAGCAGGAATCCCAGCGTAGCCTCAGCATACTGCTTCATCATGCACGAGGGTGCTGCCAAGAAAAATACAGGGCCACATCATCCATAGCAAGGGACATTAAGAGTTTATTTATCAGACAAAACAGGATTCATATTGACTGTTGTTAGTCGACTCTCCTGACACTGGTTTTTCTTTTTTGTTGTTGTTGTTGGGGGTCAATCAATGCAGATGGATTAACTAGCATAGATTGATGTTGTGGGAAGCACTGTGGTCAGCCAAGCAAAGGGGGGAAAAAAAGATTATTTTGTTTTACTCAAGCCTTTTGGGCACTTGCAGATTGATTTGTGTGTGTTTTAGAGGATGCTTTCGTTTGCTCTCATGAAAGATGCTTTTGTTTCAAAATGTTTGTGAATGTTGTCTTTATCTGGGGGCTAGGATTGTCTGTCAGGTGAAAATGAGATAAAAAGAGAGGGGGGGGCATGGAGTAAGGGAGCTAGTGGTTTAAGTGGTAATGCCAGGCAAAGGAAGATAAGGAGGAAAGTTACCTCTTTTTTGTTTGTTTGTTTCTTACTCTCTGTCAGCAAGTAAAAAAAAAAGAAAAGAAATGGAGTGTTCAGTGACAGAAGCAGAATTACACTGCTGTGGGTGTGACCGTGCCAGCATTTAGCAGAGTCCAAATCCCTTCAACAGAGAAATACTCTCTCTCTCTCTCACAAACACACACACACACACACACACACACACCTGCACGGTAAAGAGGAACGGGCCTCAAGGGCTATGTAAACACAGGCTGAGGCAAGGTCATTTTAATTAAAACCATCTCTGCACACACACACACACACACACACACACACACACACACACACACACACACACACACTCACTCACTCATCCACCCATACACATACACACCAATGTGGAGCCATAGAGACTTGTCTTAAACAGGTATTTAAAATGACTTACCTCCCTAAATTATTCCCTTAATTGGCCAGTGAGCTGCATCTCCCCCTGGCCACAGAGAGAGAGAAAGAAACAGAGAGAGCGAGAAAGAGAGAGAGAGGGGGGGGACGAAGAGCAAAACAATTTAATTTACGCAGTTTAACTTTCCTCCATTTTCTGTCACCCCCCCTCTCTCTCTTCCTCCTCCCCCTCTCTTTTCTAGTGTGATAAGTTTAATAGTGGTGCACTTTTTTTCCTCCATTAAAAGTAAATGCCCTTGTCAGCGAGAGAAGTTCCCATTAAGCGGACGCTGGTAGTTTCCTATCTCTCTTTTGTGCCACGGACTGTGCTGTCCTCTCAGAATGAAAAGCAGTTTCACAGCAGGACGTGCTTCTGAAAAAGACCGTTGAGAGACCAGACCATAGTCCCTTTGAACACGCATAAATGTTTGCCTCTCTCTGTCAGCATCATGGATGAATGGGTGGGCTAAACAGACATTCATTCACTCATGTCTGTCTTCAAAGGGGCAAAGAATGGTTTTGAAATAAGAACATGCTCTGTACGATGCCATTTTAACAAACTGTACAACTGCTGATAATAGTTCAAAAACATATTTTTATGTGAGTAATATGTTTGCTTTTAATGACACCTTTGAGCGGTGATAACGGTTATTGCATGAGATTTCAAAGGGAAAGCATGGGGTTTTTTCATATGAATAAAACCAAAATGAAAGGATCAGATTTCTAATTCCAGTGGTACCAGCAGCTTAAATAGGCAGCAGGGTCCACAGTAGCAATGGATAACAAGGTGATACAAAAACGTGTCTTTGAAAGCAGCTTTCCGTGGCTGTCACCCTTTGTTGTTTAGAGGGATATTCACTGGTGCCTGAGACTCCGCTCCGCTCCAAGGGCCATTAGCGCGCTGAGCTGTTCCAGGATCAGATAGCGGCTGTGATTTAAGAGCCGGTTTCCTGCACTCCATCACACAGAGGGAAGAGCTGTGACGCGCTTATCTCCACACACACCCGACGTCCACACTTTTACACCTGACGCTCCCCTTCTCCTCTCATCCATCTTCCACCACCACCACTCTCTCTCTCTCTCACCTGTGCTCTGTGAGTGTGTGTGTGTGTGTGTGTGTGTGTGTGTGTGTGTGTGTGTGTGTGTGTGTGTGTGTGTGTGTGTGTGTGTGTGTGCATGTGTGTGCATGTGCATGTGTGTGTGTGTGTGTGTGTGTGTGTGTGTGTGTGTGTGCATGTGTATGCATGTGTGTGTGTGTGTGTGTGAGAGAGAGAGATAGAGAGAGAGAAAGAGAGAGCGAGGGTGCAGATGCTGGTGACATACTAACTTCCCCCCAGTCAGATAGGATCCAGCAGCAGCTGATGGCTGTGGCCTTGAGGAGAAGAAGATGAGGAGTGTAGAGTGGACCCTTGGGACCAGATGTCCAGACCCCATACTCTAGCCCTGCATGTATGTGGAGTGCATCAACCCTCAGGATTCTCACAGTGCATGTGTCTACTGCTTGGCACTGTGTGTGTGTGTGTTATTTTCATCGACTTTTGTCATGATTAATGTCTTTAAGGGAAGTGTAAAAATTTTTATTTCTGAGCTGTGAGAAATTGCACCTATTAAGTATAAAGTAGATATATATTTACAAATGATGGATCCAGGAACCTATCCAAGATGGTGAGGGAAAGGATTTAAAGTAATTACTTATGATTAAGGGCTTATTTTGTTGATTTATCTATATATTAGTCTTTTACTACAGCTGCCACCTCTGTCGGCCATTTGGCTCCTTTCATGTCCTCCTTGCTCTCTGGTAAGAAGGGGATGGGCAAAGAGACCTCTCAGTCAGTGGAAACCATGAGCAAGTGTGTGTGTGTATGTGTGTGTGTGTGTGTTGTGTGTGTGCCAAGCAGTAGACACATGCACTGTGAGAATCCTGATTGTTGATGCACTCCACATACATGCAGGGCTAGAGTATGGGGTCTGGACATCTGGTCCCAAGGGTCCACTCTACACTCCTCATCTTCTTCTCCTCAAGGCCACAGCCATCAGCTGCTGCTGGATCCTATCTGACTGGGGGGAAGTTAGTATGTCACCAGCATCTGCACCCTCAGCGCTCTCTTTCTCTCTCTATATCTCTCTCTCACACACACACACACGCACATGCATACACATGCACACACACACACACACACACACACACACACACACACACACACACACACACACACACACACACACACACACACACACACACACACACACACACACACACACACACACACACACACACACACACACACACACACAGCTTCACAATCATGACTTGTGCAGGCTGAGCTTCTTTAAGATTTTCAGTGTAGGATTTGTCCTTTAAACATGCCACACTGATGAGCCACCTGCTTTTGAAGTCCCTGGCTTCCTTCCCCCTCCTGAGCTCAAAGCACCTCCGTTTCATTGTCATCCCAGTCAGGCTTCTTCTAACCTGAACTGTGCCCCCCATTTCCCCACCCCACCTCTCATCTCTTTTTTGGTGACATTTTTCAGTGATGACCCCTGACTTCCGGTACCTTTTAAATGGCAGCTTCCTTCTCACCCCCTTTGATTCGACGTTTGTCTGCCTCAGCATGCGTCCCACAGATGCTTTCAAATGACAAATGACATTGTCAGATGCCTAAATAAGAAAGCAGCCAGCCGACGCAGATAGGAGATGGAATTTGCCACTTTGAAAGCTTTTAAAGCTTTATTATTGATGGAGATTTAGAGTTGCGGACAGACAGATTTTTCCACACTTCTGCAAGTGTGCGTGATTGTGTGTTTGTGTGTGTGTGTGTGTGTGTGTGTGTGTGTGTGCATGTGTGTGTTATCCTGTGTTTGAAGGTCTATGCATTTATGTGCGTACATGTTCCCTGGGTTTGTGGGTGCATGTACCTGCTGTAATTGGTTTTGCACGTTTTGCACTGTGCTTTCTCCGGACTTCAATCCCGAATTTACAGGAAGTCGCTCGGTGCAAGCCAGCCCTGTTCACCTGTATCTCATTTTGTCATGCTCGCTTGTGAGGACGAAGAGCCACATTAAACATTTTCAGTGGAGCGTAGTTAAGTAACGGTAGCTCCACATACAAGATAAGGCTCATTTAAGGACTGTAGTGGTCCTACTCTCTCTATTCCTTTCTTTCTACCCCTTCTCTCAATCTCTCTTGCTCTCTTTCTCTTTGGCTCTCTCCATCTCTCCTTTCCTCTTTATCCATATGAATGAGTTAAGCTCCTGAGCACATGCCACCCCTTCCTCCTGCTGTTCAGTAATTAAGGTGTCACATCTTGACTCTGAAATAAATATGAGATGAGAGTGGAGAATAACAACCCACTCTACTTATCTGGCAAACAGAGATCAATATTGCATAGGTGTGTCTGTGTGTGTGTGTGTGTGTGTGTGTGTGTGTGTGTGTGTGTGTCTATGTGCCTATCTGTGTGTGTGTGTGTGTGTGTGTGTGTGTGTGTGTGTATGTGTGTGTGTGTGTGTGTGTGTGTGTGTGTTTGTTTGTGTGTGTGTGTGTGTGTGTGTGTGTGTGTGTGTGTGTGTGTTTGTTTGTTTATGTGTCTGTCAGAAAAACTGAGTGTGAGATGAATCTGGAGAGAGAATGAGAGTTTGACATATTTGCCAGGAGAGTGGGACATAGGCAGAGGAAAGGAGTAGATGAGAGAAGAGAGACCACTGTGGATCATTCCTATAGCTATTATCACACCCAATGAGTTAATTAACCAGTTAATGTTATAATAGTTAGTCTTGATGCAATATTTTGTTTTGGATAACAAGGCTGCTTGAGAGACTGTACCCATATGTGTAACACAGTTATGCTGTGATTATAGCATTTTCAAAAATACAGTATATGTGTAAGATGTGTTATTTTATGTGTTCTGCATTGACAGTGCACTACTTTCATTAATTACTTGTGTAGACGTTTTAAACATACATGAATGGATGTGTGAACATTCATGAGTGTTGATCAGCACTCCAACAAAATGCAACACATCACCGGTGACACCCCTGGATTTCACCATCATTCACCATCCAGCACCTTTCACCATCATTCACCATCCAGCCACACTGAACAGAACATGACAGCTCACTGGCCTACAATCACACACACATGTGAACAAAACAAGTGACAACTCAATTTCTACACAACCTTCACTGTCAACAGGCACCTTTTATATTATCTTCTAATGGAGAAAATGCACCGTCAATAGCATGGCTTCCATCTTTCGTCTCTGACGCACTAAATTATTGGAAGGAGGGTGAGAGAGTGTTTTTTTTTTGGGATGTCCAATGGTTCACAGTGAATATCAGACACGATATTAAAATCCTCAACCACAGGCGAGAGAGGGCAGGAGAGACACTAGATACCCAACAGATAGGAAGATAAGAAACAGTATCAGTGTTACATCTGGATATCAATCAGATCTCACTGACCATGTGATTGACCGAGTTGTGTAGGAAGTGCAGTGGACAGGGAGATTTGCCCCGCCCCCAAAAAACTTCCCACCTCATTGCATCCCGACTAACCTTGTAAAGAGATGACACAATTTTGCGTTCACTCTTCTAGCATCAGTTGGATATCTAACATTTTTGATAATTTTGCCTACTGTAACAACTAGCCTAACAACTAGATCATAAATTAGGCTAGTTGCTTCTGTCGACCGTCTCCCATTCACCCCAATGTTTATCAACCAACTAAACTGCTAATACTCATCTTGTTGTTACTTTGTAATGATTAAATAAAAGATCAATTACTCTCACACCAAGTTCATGTCCTCTTACACTAACATTAAAGATATTATAAAATGTTAATTGCAGACAAATAAGAGTGGTAGTTTGACTAGTGACGTTATACCAGACAATGTTAGTAGGCCTAAATATTTGATCGTGTGTGTTCGGATCGTAGGTATATGATGCCCAGTGTCAACTCTTGTCCATTCATGACTTCATAAAATATCAATACCCTATGTTACTTTAAGTGTTCAACCATTAGCCCAAACAGTGTGAAATAAATCAAGCAAAAATAATTTGAGCTTAAAAGTTTAAACCCCCACATTACAAGACTCTGGGGCAGATGGAGTTCTGCTGGTGATTTGCTCATCACACAGTTTTGACAATTTAAAATCCTTTATCTATACCTCTTATTTAATTGTGTAACTGCATTAGTTTAATAACCGTCCACGCTTCATACTGATGCTTTTTGTAGCTTTATTTTCTCTGTCTCTTAAACTGTAAAACGTGAAGTCAGAAAAACACTGTGACAACGTTAGCGCCATAAACCGAATGCAGAGTCCATCTTTCATTGAAAAGTCTGTGACTGGTTTGCATCTCTATTGACGCTTTTCCCATAATTCCCTGGTTAAGACCCCGTATACAAACAAACTCTTAATACAGAAAAAAGGAATATTTTTTAAATGGTACATGACACATGACATCTAATGTTTAAAGCAAAACTTAAAACATTTTTAAAAAAAGAATAAAATATGAATTCAAACATTGATAACAATATACTGTATCTTTATCTATTTGTATCTTTATAATGATCACACTGTCTGAGACAGTTACACATTTCAATAAAAATACATGTTACTATCTTAACTTTCAGGCAAGTGTAAAATATGATGGTGGCCTGACAGTGGAGTCAGAAGTGGTGGTCCGATATCTTTTGCTCGCACCTCGGCCCCCTACCCCCCTGCGCACACCAGTGGGTTAAGTGGGTCAAGTGTCTTGTGTCCTTTCTTTACAAGTCTCCATGAGCTGAGGGCAGGGCTGATTAGGCAAGGCTTCAGGAGAGACACCAGAGTGATGGGAACCTGTTGGAGCTTTAATATTTCGAACTGACAGTTACTTAAGACATAGATAAGCACAGAATGGTTAGGTAGCTCATTTGTGTGTGAGTGTGTGTGTGTGTGTGTGTGTGTGTGTGTGTGTGTGTGTGTGTGTGTGTGTGTGTGTGTGTGTGTGTGTGTGCAAGAGAGAGTTGTGTGTGTGTGGTGTGTGTGAGAGGGGGAAACTACATGTAATGGACCTGCAACACATGAAGAGAGTAGTGTCCTTGGTATTTTTGCTATGTCTGATCCATTTCTTTCTCATTTTTCTGGTATCAGAAAAAAATAAAAAAGACTAAATTTTTTTCCGATTTCTTTGACCTGCTTAAGGAAACTGTGATCCATTTGGTCTTCATGAACACTTTCTTTGCACAGCAGAAGTCATCTCTTGCGAATGTGTTCACACGTTTTCATTGGGTTCACACATTTTTCAGACCCTTTTGCAAAACAGTTACAGTTTTTTTCTGAATTCTTAAACACAACTGTGATTCTTATAGTACAATTTCTAAAACTATTACAGTTTTTTCTTAATGCTTAAACACAACCGTGATTCTTATAGCACAATTTCTAAAACTATTAATGCTTATAGCAAAACCACTCACTGAGTTCGCAAAACTAAAAGCACAAACACTTTCTTTGCACTAATGCACAATTAACACTATTTTGCCAACTCTCTGGCACACTTTCTCATGTGAAAACTGTTTTAGATAATTAGTTCACTTTGCAATCAGCCTAAGCACGACAAATAAGCCACAGGTAATGTGCAATGGGTACAATGGAGGGAGCAGGAAGAGTGAGAAGTGTAAGAAGGAGGACGAGGGAGGGGAAAGGAAGGGTAAGAAGAGAAAGAAATAGCCCTTTTACAGGCAAAAAAATCAGTCTACATGTGGGGATGTTGTCATGTCAGGCCTGGATACGGCATTCCACAATATATTTTCCCCGGTGCCTTGGACTAGGACATTGCATGTGATGTAGATGGAATTTTGAGAGACGACCCGATGTAGACTGATTTGTTTTGTCTCAGTGAAATTGCTATTTTGTGTTTTGACTTGGAAAAACACACTTGTGTTTGTTTTGATGTGTGTAAATAAACACCAATGCTTGAAGTTTGGATCCCTGTATGTTTACAGAACTATGACAAAAGTATGACCTCAAACTGACATAATCTACCTTGTGCACAGAGAACGCAAAAGCCAGATGTGTTTTTTATTCAGACCATCAGTGTGTAGTTGGCACATTGTGTGCTTACGATACGAAACATCATTTTTACGAAGGGGTGAAGAGTTAAGCAAGGTGTGTTGGCTTTTGCAAGAGAACTAGAATGTTTTGCTGATTGGGTGAAAGGTTTTCCTATTTGTGTGTAGAGTTTTGCAAAAAAAGCTATAGTTACCAAAAATGTGCTTAAGCAATCAGAAAAAACTGTAACACAGATATCATTCAAAACCCCAATCTCTATTGGTTTTCCCATGCTAAACAAAAGGAAAACACCTTTTCACAGAACTATAACTTGTCATTTTTCATTACACGTAAAATAGATCTACAGTAAACACCTTTTGCACTGTTTTTTTCACCAAATCGGCAATACAGTACTCTGTCTAAATGTGCCTTAGATCCATAGCCTACTTGCAAATAGCAACACAGAACAGACATGGCATCTCTTATGAATAATGAATGATTGCTGATTAAAGAATTGTGCAAAGAAGTTTCACACAGGTGTATCAGAGATTTAGACTTGTGCAAGGAATCTCTACCACCTGTGAAAAGATGTTTTCCTTTTGTTGAGCACGGGGAAAACAATAGAGTTTGGGGACTTTGTATGACATCTGTGTTAACTGTTTTGCAAAAGGGTGTGACAGTGAGAACTGTGTGAACCCAATGAAAACGTGTGAACACATTCGCAAGAGATGACTTCTGCTATACAAAGAAAGTGTTCATGAAGACCAAGTGGATCCCAGTTTCCTTAAGCAGGTCAAAGCAATCAAGAAAAACTGTATTTTGTGACCAAAATGTCACTGTATAGTTGACACAGTTTTTCTTTTCACAACACAACAAGCAACTTGTGTGGTCCAGATAAAAAGATTATACATTCAAATCAAACAGATTTCAACATCATTTTGGGAGCCAACACATACTGTATGCATGTACGGACCTGACGGTTTGTACCTACCCGATCACAATTGTTTGGGAGCTTGGTTGCAGCCAAAGCTGAGTAACCCAGTGGTCCACCACAGCTGCCCAGAACAGATAGCGATGTTGTTCGCCCACCTCGGGCCGCCTCACTGCCTCCTGACCCAAAAGCTGGGCACTGCCACAGCAGCATGTCTCAGATCTCTCAGCTCAACTCCTTTTTTTTTTTTTTTTTTTTTTTTTTTTATAGACGGCCCCAGGTATCAAATGATCTCCAAAATACATTTATTCTATTACAGTTCTCACAATGGTGGCCTGTGTCCAGTGAATAGACATATTACTTGTGTCAACCTTCTACCATCCGACTGTGGCGTATATTTATCAGGAGTCTGACCGCTGAATCACCGCACGGCTTTATGCTCATTTGGACTCTGCATCCCTACGCTTTTTTCAACAAATATCTCAATTTGGTCAGATTTATGCATTTTACACTATGATTGAGAAAGCTTGGATAAGCCCAATATGCAGTGATATCAAGCAATAATGTAATTTTTGCCAATAATATAATGAGATATAATGTAATAAGGTGGCTTTGCTACAGTAATACAATGTGCAACCCAAAAACATAATGTTTTTTTCTGATATAGTGCAATAAAGTCATCACACTATTCTGCAAACAGTGTTTCTATGCATTATCCAATAGCATGAATTTAAAGTGGAATCAGGCTCAGGTTAAAGAGGCTACACATACTGTATGAAGTGGCTTCTTTGCCTTTAGCTTTTTGGCAGTTATTTTGACCTGTTTTAAAGCTCTCTTCAGAGAGGGGTGTGTAAAGCTGTGTTAGCCCTCTGACAGCTAAGGGCATTCTCTCTCTCTCGCTCTCTCTCTCTCCCATTTACTTCAAGGCTCCTTCTCCAGCCCCCCCCCCCCCCCCACTGGCTCTTGATGTGCTGCACCTCTTCTCCACACCTGATTTGCACCCGATGCCTGCGGGGGGTTGATGTACTGGAGCTCTTGGGGGAAGGATCTAGACGCACACACACACACACACACACATACACTTCCCTTTCCTCCTGCCCCAAGTCTTAGCATAACACACAGACAGGGTTACCACCACTGTCACTTTGGAGAGTTCAATAATTAACCACGATTGCTTTTATTTCATTACATATTTAGGCATTCAGATGTAGTCCATTACTGTTTAAATGGTGAATTGCATATTCTGGTATTTATCATAATGAACAGAGAGCTGCATATTTCTGGTGTAGCAATTACTCAATAAAAGCCTTAATTAATGTTAATGAGTCATGTAGGTGTAAAGCAACACATAAATAACAATGCACCCAACACATTATTTGTGACAACAACATGACAGTCCAAGTCTATGTAAAATACACTATACTGAGCACTCCTCAGGTAAACATTAGCTTAGAGACGGCTCCCGATATGTGTACTGTACATGCTTTTACATACCGGTAACTCATTATTTTACATAATTCATGTGTATTGGCATATGGTGCCATGACATATTAGTGTAAGTAACATGAGAGAGTTAAGGTGAATAAACCTCCCATATATTTTAGTACTGTTTATATTCAACTCTGCCGCCGCCCTGGTACATGCTACACTTAAGCTGTCATCTCCTATTCATGTGCTTCTGACCCAAATCTTCATGACCCTCCCGCACAGGGGTACTCTAATGGCGAGTGCCAGAAATAATTTATTTTTATGCATTAAT
>NC_063207.1:15195364-15247864 GCF_017589495.1 Alosa alosa | reverse complement strand
GTGTGTGTGTGAGTGTGTGTGTGTGTGCGTGTGTGTTTGTGTATTTGTCTCTGTGTATCTGTGTGTGCAGTGTGTGTGAAGTTGGAAGGGTGAGGCGGGTTGATAAGTGGATGGAAAAGAGAAGTCGGGAGGCGAAGGATAAGGAAGAGAGAGAGACACAGACAATGAAAACATGGGGACTGATTGCTGCTGGCATTTTAGATGGCCAATTAATTTAATCAAATAGAATCTGCTCTCTTTCTCATTAAGATCTGTAGCAAGAGTGAAGCCAGGTAAGTGAGAGGAGAGGAGAGGAGAGAGGAGAGGAGGGAGGAGAGGGGAGGAGAGGAGAGGAGAGGGAGGAGAGGAGAGGAGAGGGAGGAGAGGAGAGGGAGAGGAGAGGAGAGGAGAGGGGAGGGGAGGAGAGGGGAGGAGAGGAGAGGGAGGAGAGGAGAGGAGAGGAGAGGGGAGGGGAGGAGGAGAGGGAGGAGGAGGAGAGGAGAGGAGAGGGAGGGGAGGGAGGAGAGGGAGGAGAGGAGAGGAGGAGGAGAGGGGAGGATTGGTGAGGGGAGGAGAGCAGAGGGGAGGATTGGTGAGGAGAGGAGAGGAGAGGAAGGGGAGGAGAGAATCAGACACACAAGGAGCCACAAGTCAAGTTCAATCAGCAACTTTGCCCTCAAGGCAAGGGTACAAAATACTAATGCAAAAACAAATGGAGAAAGAGTTCTCGTTTTTTTTCACTCTCACAGACTGGTTGTGTAACTAAGTGTGTGTGTGTGTTTATTTGACAAGA
The DNA here is from genome assembly GCF_017589495.1 of Alosa alosa. Taxonomy (NCBI): domain Eukaryota; kingdom Metazoa; phylum Chordata; class Actinopteri; order Clupeiformes; family Clupeidae; genus Alosa; species Alosa alosa. Next base: position 15,247,092 of record NC_063207.1, on the reverse strand, counting down.
AAATGATATGAGAAGATGATGTCATGCCTACGTGTCTGTACGTGTGTGTGTGTGTATGAAGATGAAGATGTTGGTGGCCTCAAATGTGTGTGTGTGTGTGTGTGTGTATGTGTGTGTGTGCGCCTGTGTAATATTTACAGCATGCCCTGTAACACCAGATGCCACAGTGTATGGAATATTTGAGCACCCCTCTCCATGATTATGGTCCCCGATACCTTTATTGGACAGCAGACCAGTCCAGCTCTAAGCTGTTTCAATTGCACACACTTTGTCCCCTACTGCTCTGCTGTCACGCCAGCCCCATTCCTGAGTAAATGTGCCAAATGCATCTCCACGGCAACACGCAGGCCACCGCTTCAGTGTTCCGTCTGGCCTCCGCTGAGCTGGATGGCAAGCCTATCTACAATCATTCTGGGCCAGCTAAAAAGCTTTTCTTCACTGCATTAGGGGCAATTTGCTCGCTAGCAGTAGCCATATCCAAATCAAAACAAACTTGTCCATTTTCATTTATAGAGGGGACTTTTTTTCTTTTCTCTATGTCTTGACTTGGGCTTTTGATTTTACGTTAAAGAGTGTGTATATTTGGTCAGATCAGCATGGCAATTGCAAATTGCATTTGCATTACATGGCATATTCAAACACACACACACACACACACACACACACACACACACACGGAACCCATGTTGGAAGCTAACATGGTTTGACAATCCAACAGCACAGCAATGATCACAAGTCCTCTGAGGTGTGTGGCTTGTTTGAGTATTGTGTCACACTTCACTTCAAGCTCTCGCTGACTGAGACACTTGGTTATTGAACTGCTGTCAAATTGTTGACACACACGCATGCACACGCGCGCACACACACACACACACACACAGAAAGAAAGAGAGACCAAATGGCCAAAAGAAGAAGCACTGGAAGGAGGGTGAAAATTAACAGGAGAGGAGAAGGAAAGAGAGAGAGGGGGGGGGGGGGTATAGGAATAGCTAGAGCTGGTGAGGTGTGGGGTGGAGAGGTGAAGTGAGGAGTTGTGAGGTGACCTGGAGGTGATGGATTTCAAACGAGGTTGCTTCCTGCAGCTTTGAAGTGTAATTGTGTGTGCGTGTGTGTGTGTGTGTCTGCGCCAACTCCCTGTTCAGAGGGTACAGGCAGCCCAAGGAGGCAGACAAATCAAACGAGGCCGCACTGGACATCCAGTCTCATGGAGAAGCAGAAGGTGTGTGTGTGTGTATGTGTGTGTGTGTGAGAGAGAGAGAGCAAGAGAGAGAGAGAGAGAGAGATTTTAGTGTATGCGTGCTTTGTATGTCTATTATAGCCATTGTTTGTTTTTGTATGGAAATTGAATAAATACATTTTAGAGCATGTATTCTGTAATCTGTAGTGGAAACCATTTTAAAAGTAACCCACCCAAAACTGCCTATGTAATAATATGTGACGTAGGCCAGGAGTTGACTTGGCAATAGTTGGTAACACTTAACTTGACTTGGCAACTCGGTAACACTTTACTTGACGTGTTGACGAGTTCATAACACATTCATAGCAGCTGTCATAAACTGCACATAAAGCATTCATGACTGTTTCATGAGACATGACTCAACATTCATACCAAACCTTTCATGAATGAGGAAGACAGAACAACAACAACTTGTCAAAATAACAATCTGCTGTCATGCCAGCCCCATAATAAAAGTCCAACATCATATTTGTGTAACCTGGATACCATTAATTTAATCTCTCACGCCTTTGTAAATATTTCATGAATATCTTATGAAGTCTACATCGAATGTCACTTTACCATACAAGTTGTGAAGTATTCGTAATCACTGAGTTTAACACTGGGAGGTAAACTAGCCTACATTCAGCTGACCCGTATTTGTGTAACCTGGACATTCCCAGTAGCAAAACATGAAAAATCATCTGCAAAGGTTACATCATAAAACAAATACATTTTTATGAAGCAAAAATTATTTGCTTGACCATGTTCTGTCTTTTTGGCACTGGAGTAGCCCATTGACTTAAGATGTGACATGATCAGGTAAGAGATTTGGGCCAAAAACGGCAATGCTGCTTTGTGACTTTGGACTTTTATTTTGACAAGTTCTCATCGTTCTGTCTTCCACATTCATGACAGCTTTTGTTTATGACAGCTGCTATGAATGTGTTATGAACTCACCCGTCAAGTAAAGTGTTACCGTTAACTCTAACTTGAAAATAGTTTTAACCATACTCCACACATCAACTTATATTGAATAGCTTTTTTATTAAGTTTGATTCCTGTACCTAATTTACTTAACTTAATTTTCATTCACATGCATATGGAACATAAGAACATATGGACACCAAAAGCATGTGTGAATGTGTGTTTGTGTGTGTGTGTGTATTAGTGAGCATGGTGTATGTGGGCTTTTATGCTTTGAGTATCCATGCATATGAGTGTGGTGTGTGTGTGTGTGTGTGTGTGTGTGTGTGTGTGTGTGTGTGTATTAGTGAGCATGGTGTATGTGGCTTTGTATGCTGGAGTATCCATGCATATGTGTGTGTATGTGTGTGTGCATGTGTGTGTGTGTGTGTGTGTGTGTGTGTGGGTATGTGTTTGCACACTTATGTCCTGTACATGTGTGACTGGACTGCATTAAAGAGCTGTTTGCACTCTGGTTGCAGCACCTCAGCCTAGTGAGATGTGGCAGTTCTACATTTCACACAGATGCAGCTGGAATCTCAACAAGGAGGGTTTCCAAAAAAACACTGCTGTGCAATGGCCAAAGGGAAGAGAGGATTCAAAATGATGGACTCGCCTAGCGTTAGCCAGTGCACAACAACCCTCCCATGAGACTCCCATGAGTTATCTGACTCATACAGAGAAAATGGCAGTCAAATAGTAATGACCATGTTACAGCCTTAATACTGTAATATAAAGAGCACACAAAAAATATACGCGTATGCTTATACTTAAAAGGACATTGTTAAGGATGTTTACATTAACATTTGTTTATTTAGCAGACAATTTAGCATATGAATACTTCAATTTTATGTTCATGTCGTATTGGGCTAGTTATTAAATCCATAGTAACCTACTCAGCAGCAGTGTTTGGAATAACGCCGTTTAAAAGAACGGCGTTAGGTAACAACGTTATTTTTTCAGTAATCGGGTAATCTAACTAATTACTTTTCCCGTCGTTACAACGCCGTTAACGTTACTGGACGATAAGTTAAAAATAACGATGTAAGCGATTATGATTGGCTAAGGCAGAGTCATGTTTCATGATAGCCAATCAGAGCCAGTGTTTTTACACACTTGCCAGCATACGCGCCACACACACACACGCAACAACTAAAATAGAGATTCGAGGAAACAGCAGAGGTCAGGAGCAATCCGATGAAAAGTTGGCATTTTCAAGGTGGAGATATAAGCACTACTTCAAATTCATTGTGGTCAAAGGCAAGAACGTGCATGTAATGTGTACATTATGTCCAGGAGCGAAGACTTTATCGACATCCGTTGTAAGCAACTCTAATTTAATGAAGCATCTCACACACGCATCTAAAGCTAGTGGCCAAAAAACACCGATACCTCCACCACAGATGATAGCTCGCAATCCACTAGCAAAGAAGGACTCGGAGCAAGTCCTTCAAGCAGCAAAAGCTAGATCTTTCTGCCTCACAACAAAAACCTATGACACAGGCTGAAGTCAACCGTAGGTCTGTCGATGTGCAATATCTTGAATTTCCCATTGGGGATCAATAAAGGATCTATCTATCTATCTATCTATCTATCTATCTAATAAATATCGAAAGTTATGTAGCCTACAAACACCTGTCTGTTCTACTCATTTCAACTGGCTGCTCAAAACTGCTAAAAAAATCCAAATTTTTTGACATATAGCAACTTTTTACAGTAACGTGAATAGTTACTTTCCCTGGTAACGAGTTACTCTTATCATAGAGTAATTCAGTTACTAACTCAGTTACTTTTTGGAACAAGTAGTGAGTAACTATAACTAATTACTTTTTTTTTACAGTAACGTTCCCAACACTGCTCAGCAGTAGTGTTTAACAAGCTGAATCACTAGTCCATCAATGGGCTCCTTGCACATACGGCTCGTTTGTTTCCGGTGGAACCAGGTGTGTTTGAACTTGCTGCTATTGTTAATGTAATTAGTGTCTACACGGACCTGGTTGGATGTTGCACCTAGTAAATTATAGCGCCTTCATGCCACATTGGATATTTGGAAATTCCGACCTCCAAAAATGACAAAGTCGGGTCGGATTTTTTGTTCGGAGACTTGTGCGGAAATCTTGTGCCCCGAGGTACCCGACTTGATGTCACTATCATATTCTCCAACCACAGGGGCCACCCTTGCAACAACACAAGAGAGGAATCTCACTGTCATTATAAATAGGTGAGGAAATTTATCATTAAATTAACACTACAGATAGAAACACTTGCCCGAGGCATTTTCCTTCTTGCTCAACCATAGTAAGCCGTTCTATTAACATATTTATGCATTTCCCGTATTTGCTTTCCGAGCTGATCTCATGAACACACTTTTTTCAGAGGTCGGGATTTTTAAAGTTGGGTCTTCCGAGTTTACGGCCGGCATGATGAAGGCACTGTCATCACGTTATGATAAAGAACGATTTATGCGAGTTAAAATTGTTATTCAGTGCCTTCAAACAAAATTCAAACAAACAAAACAAAACAAAATTCAGTGTCGGAGTGAACATGTTAGGAGTAGAATATAACAGAAGATGCCGTTACAACAGTTAACGCTCCACTAACAAAGCGGCCCCATTGAGAGCCTTTTGTGTAAAGAGCCCATTGGCAATACTGTGTCACATGAAAGGTTAGACTTTAGGTGGACCTTCAGAGTGGACCTTGAACAAGAGGTTGTTGTAACAGCTGCTTATGTGAAGTCGGCTTAAATATTCTAGTATCTGATTACTGTCATCTTGTGCTTTTGTCAGTGCAGCATCTCTATTATACAGTAGTTGTGTGCTCTGTATTTTGCCGAGTGAGAGAGTTAGTCTGTGTGTGTATGTGCGCACATGCGTGTGTATCTTTATTTGTGTGAGTACTTACCAAGATGACAGCCCAATTTCCCCGCTGGGGGATCAATAAAATACTGGCATACCCTTAAATTCTGTTATAGCCATTAAACAGCAGTAAAGTTCAGCAAGTGTAAGTGTGTATGTGCACCATCTCTATCTGTTCTTGTAGCTTTCCTCTACTCTCTCTATCTTTTCCTCTCACTCATTCACTCTCTTTTGGTCATTTGGTCTCTCTTTCTTTCTTTCTTTCTTGCTTTCTGTGTGTATGTGTGTGTGTGTGTGTTCTCAGCTCAGAGGTGAGCTCAGATTTCATATATTAGCCCCCATCAAAGCCCCACATCATCCCCACCCAGACTTACTACTCATCATCAGCTGACAATGTCAATTGGCCTGAGAGTACACTCATAACAAGAGGCGATTTCACATCCCCTGTCCTTAACCCAGAGGCCAAGGAGAGAGACTGTGTGTGTGTGTGTGAAAGAGAGAGAGAGAGAGAGATAAATGAAGAGTAATGTTTACCTGTATCAGCCAAGTGAACACACACACACACACACACACACACACACACACACACACACACACACACACTGGCAAAGGACTCAAGGAAAATATGTGTGAGCGGACTAACTGAATCACTTTCCATCTGTCTCTCACTCTCTGCATACATAAGGTCGCTTTCTCCTTCATCCACCAGTTTCTCTCTCTCTCTTCTACTCACTCTCTATCTGTTCTACTCCCTCTTTCCCCTGTGCAGTTGGTGGGTTAGTTGTAAAGTGCTGACAGTGTTCTCTTTTGATCTGAAAGTCTTCTTTTTTGCAGTTTGCACTTTCTTCCACATCTAAGGTTATTTTTGAATTCTTGGATAACAGGAAATAAACTAATAAACAAACCCTCCTAACTTGTACTGTTATCTGTCAGGACAAGCCCTATACAGCATGAACTCTGCATCACCTAAAGAAGGGGATGAGAGAGAATCGGAGAGAGAGAGAGTGAGAGAGATAGGGATATGGAAAAACTACATCACAAGAACAGACTCTATATTACCTACAGTATAGGAGATGATGACAGGGAATGAGAGAGGATGGTAGGGCGATAAGGAATTTACCTGATGAAGGTCTGAGACCGAAACGTTGTGTTTTATTCAAATAAATGTTTGCATGCGGAATAGACAGTGTGCGGGATCTAAAACCACTGATTAATGACCCAAGGTCTTCTCCGACGCACTTATCCCCAAAAAGAGGTGTGCAAAAGCTTTTCCACTTTGAATTGGGGCGATGAGGAAGGAAGAGCAGACTAGTGGACAGACAGATGGAGAGAAAGGACTGTAGTCTCTTTAATTAAGGCAATTAAGGCTTTTTCTTTTTCTTTTTATCCCCATTCCCTAGTTTTAACCCCGCCCAGCTGCTTGGCCCAAACCCCAACCCCCATCCCTAAACCTAACCCCCACCCCCACCCCTTAGCCCAACCCCCACCCCTTAACCTAACCCCCATTCCTAAACCTAACCCCCATCCCTAAACCTAACCTCCAACCCCCACCCCTTAACCTAACCCCCATCCCTCAACCTAACCTCCAACCCCCACCCCTTAACCTAACCCCTATCCCTTAACCTAACCCCCATCCCTCAACCTAACCCCCCCACCCCTTAACCTAACCCCCATCCCTTAACCTAACCTCCAGCCACTTGGCTACATTCCAACCCCAGCCCCTTAACCTAACCCCAACCCTTAGGCCAACCCCAGCCCCTATCCTAAGGCCAACACCAATAACTAGCTAACCCTTACCCCCAACCTCAGGCTAACCTCAACCCCCAAGGCCGACTCCAGCCCCCCACCCCTTATCCTAGCCAGCCCCTTATCCTTACCCTTCATTAAGTATTTATTTATTTATTTTTCTTCTTTCTTTCCCTTTTCTAATATACATATTTCTTAATTAAATATTTTTCATATACATATTATTTTATTTATAGACAGTTGACCTTTTCATACCCTATTCCCCTCCTTGTTGGTGTGGTTGGATCCAATCGGCCAGTGCACTCACAGTCACCCACTCCACCCAAATATCATGTTCCCCTAACCTAACCCTAAATAAGTGGCGTGTATGTTTACGCGGCGTTGACATACACGCAGATAGCTCAAAACTGGCATATGGTTGCTGCGTTCTTCTCATTTGGAATAAATACATCGCCTGCCCAGCGCCACATCTTTGAAATTGTTCCTTTCTTCCAAACAATTACCATGAGCTTCAATAGAAATGTCAGAACCTCAGGCGCTCCTCTTCCTCTACTTAAGGGAAGACTAAAGGCACTATTAAGGAATCTCTGAGAGAAGCAAGCCTGTCCGATCCACACACAAGGAGCCTTGAGAAGCTCTGGTCATTAGGGTGGTTGGGGCCTGCTGCAGGTGTCCACATGCCCTAGGAGTCCAGCGGTGAAGGAGAGGGCAGAACAGGGTCCCATATTAGCCTCCAGCTCTGGCCAGGTGCCTGCACTGCTGAGGAGATGCCTCGGACTGGGATAATGAGTAGGCTTGAGCTGCAGGACAATGGCCCAGAGACACACACATACACACACACATGCACTCACGGAAGCGCACACACACCCACACGCACATAGATATGGACACACAATACACACACGCTCATACACACACGCTCATACACACACACACTAAGTATATATGAACCTGTATACGGATTTACTGTAAGCAATATATTCACACAAAAAAACACATGCAGATGAAGATGTCTTAGACATGAACACACACACACACAGTAAACATATTGTTCCAAACAAATCACTCCCAAGTCTCCCATAACAATAGACACAAATTTAAAAGGCCCTCAGTTTACCTTTCAAGTACCAGCAGTCACAGACGATACACTGTGAAAGAGAGATAGGAGGAAAAGTGTAGGCGTCTGAAACTGCCTGCCTGCCTCTGTGTGTTTGAGGATGGAAGTTGGTGTATAAAAAAACACAGGAAAGCATCAACATTGTCTGAGTCTTCTTCAGTAGACTGCCTGACCGTCACGGAGTTCCTTCTTCCTCGGCTGTCTTTAAACTTGAATGCGTCTCACTTTAAAGTGCACCACTCTCTTTTTCTCATGTTACTTAACGCTCCCCTCTTTCTCTTCTCTCTCTTCTCTCTCTCTACGATCTCACCCTCCTCTATCTTCCCTTCTCTGTGCTTTATCCTCTTATCCTGTTCTTGCCATCTGGCTTTGTGTGTGTGTGTGTGTGTGTGTGTGTGTGCTTGTGTGTGTGTGTGTGTGTGTGTGTGTGTGTGTGTGTGTGTGCTTGTGTGTTTGTTAGCTGTCTGTGCACCTTTGAGGTTTGGAGTCACCGTGAGAGATGAATACATTTAGAGCAAAGCTTCCGTGGATTTACCGTCCAAACAGCCACACTAAATAAATACACTTCCTCCACAGCACACAACTGTCTCCTCACATAGCAGTCTGCTCCTTAAGAGAGAGAGAGAGGGAAGAGAAAAGGAAAATAAATGACTGAAAGAAGTTTAGAAGAACTCCGTGAAGTGAAAACAGGAAAAGCAGGGATATTTATACCCCATTTAACCTGAGTCCGGGAAATTAATTTGAAGTTTAAATCATTTTCAAAAGGTTTCACGGCTATCCTTAAAGGAAGACTGATCATCAATGAACTGAAACAATGAAGCAAAGCGTATTAATGTAGTCAGCTGAAAATAAAGCTGACCTGGGAGGGAGAGGTTCGCTGAGGACAGAGAACAAAGCAGAGCAGGAGTATACAGCAGAAGCACACAGCTCACCACACTCCAGAAACTTAACATGTGGGAGGTTTAGACCACTGCCACACACTAATTTAGCCTTTAGCCTAAGTTTCTGTGTTCTGTGGTGAGTTTTTGAACATTTTCAAAGCAGTTTTTGCAGGTTTATTTAAAGGTGCAGTCAGCGATTGCACAGGAAGTCGCGTTTTGTTTGAGTTTATGTTTATATTTAAATTTATTAGCAGACACTTTTGTGCAAAACAGCGTACATTATATTTGAACCAAGGACCAAAGAGCGGTAGCTCACACGACCAGATTTTTTTACAGTGTACTTACGGAATGGACAGCTATTGCTGAACGTATATATATATATATATATAATAATTAATAATTAATAATTAATATATATATATATATATATATATAATAATTATGGGCGTAAAATCAATAATTATATATATATGATCATGAGTAAAAAACACATGTGATCACAGGTGACTGGATTATGGTGAGTTAGGTACACTGGGCAGACTCCCCACTCTGTCAGAAATAAATATTTCTCGACAAACGGATGTGATTAGACTAGACCTGTTTTAGCTTTTTCTGTTTTAGCCATTTAGCCTAGTCCATTGACAGGGCCTTACAATATTATGCTATCAGTGAGCAAGAGCTGCCATAAAAAGAATCATGAGAACTGTTTAGACTCTACATCCTGCTTTGCTAAAGCCCTGAATGTTTTCAACTCTTGGTGACACCCCTGGCTGGTAGCTTGGGATATCTTTTTCCATTTTTGTTTTCTTGCACTTACAGTACGCTGAGGTGTCATGTGGGCAAGTCACAGAACAGGCCGATTAAAAGAAACATAAACATTTGTGCCTCTCTTGTTCAGCATCTACGTAGTGTTGTGTATTGTATTATTGTGTAGTGTATTGATGCCTTTCCAGTAAACCTCTCTTTTGATCACTTCCTCGCCACGCATAGCCAGGAGCTCCCGCACATGAGTGTCGTTCACCAAAAACATATTTGAAAACCTTCCTGGTAGCATCACACCTTTGTACACCTGTGATAAATGTGTCATGACTGCACACACCCACATTTGTAATAACTAGATTAATTTCTAAAGCCCCAGCAGTTAACAATAAGGCCATGCCTTTCACGCTGAAATTGACCCTGACTGGACCCACATCCGACCCACCCAATCCAGGTTAAGCCTTTCAAATGAAACATCAACCTGGGATGAACCTTGGAATCAACTTGGGAAAAGCTGTAAAACTTTGCCTACGTCAGCCTGGTAGATTTCCCATTCATTCATTTATGTTATTTTCATCATTCATTATCATCTTTAAATTCTGCCAGTGGAGCCATAAGCCTTTCTTTAGTTAACACTAACCTATTATAAGCAAAGAAGTGAAACATTCTCCATTTCCCATTGACAGGGAATGGCATTGCCTCACCCATCCATTCATGCATGTGTTCAACCAATTATTTATTCATCGGCTGTGGGAATTTGGATGCCATTCAGAGTAGCGCATGATGGAAATAAATGTGGTCACAGAGTTCTCAGCGCAGTCAGAGCACCCCAGTCATCTCTCACAGTAAACAGAGAGCACATGTTCTCCGGGTGTTCCACAGGAAGAGCTGGCCTGCCTGGCCAGTGTTGACTCCGTATAGCTTCCCACAGCTGAACCAAGCAGTCTTGGCTTGGCCCACGGGCGATGGATCGATCCTCTAAACAGTGCTGTTTGATTCGTCTCCCAGGCGCTAGGAAACGCTCGCAGTGAAGCGCTGGCAGCTGACGGGATGACTGCTGTCAGATGAACATCTCTGACATGCACATAAAGAGGCAGTCTTGGGGCACACTGGCATTGTGGCACCCCATACTATTCCTGCCATCCCATGCCAGGGATCTGAACTACAAGGAAGGAATAACAAGGAAGAGACAGAAATGCTATTTAGCTGATAAGCATTCTCTGTGGTAAAGGGAAACACTGTTCTTACGCTGTTTGATGTTTCAAAGGCACTTCAATTGGGGCTTAAGATCTATCAACTCAATAATCAACATATCCACATGAATATATCCTGCTGTTACGCTGCTTACTCACTGTATATGGAGACGCAGAAAATTGAATTACTTGAATATCATTGCAATTCAAACAAAATGGCATTTTCATGGTCCTGCAACAACATCAGAAGCAGGTCCCACAACCAAATGGATGTGAAAGGTCAGCCTTATTATGCCAGGTGGTTATATGGCTAGTATTTGATTAATATTAATAAATGGTACATGGGTCTTCTTGAAACACATGAGTAACCTCACCTGTAAACATTACTTGATGTTCATTGCCCTGTACTGAGGGGAGTGAGGTGAGTTGAGGTGAATGTCATTCCTTTTCCATTACCCTTCTTTTCTGTCCAGCTGACCCAAGTCACCACATGAATCTCTGCACTGTTTCAGAGCTGAGGCAGGACCATCACAGCCGACCATTGTGCAGCTGGGAAACCCAATTCGCAAGAACCTTTGAAACAGTGCTCAGAGTTATATGTTCCTGCATTTGACTAACATTCCATTATGAACCGGCAAAAGACCACACAGGCCTGTGGTGTCCACTTGACCGATCATTGATTTCAAAAGTCCAATCTTGTGGTTTATGAATTGAATTTGAACCGTGCTGAGGGAGTGCATGGGCTAATTTGGTTATGACACTCCCTTTACCTGCCACTGGATTCAATCATGTTAATTCATGAGGCTACTTAGAGTGAAATTGAATTTTTAAATACACCGCTAACATGAAGCAATTTCAATATGCTGAACACACTGTTGGCATTATGGCCCTCACATCATTTCCATAGTCCAATCAACTTTATTGAGAGGAAGCTTGTTTCCAAATTGAAGTAGCATATCCGCTAATAGGAGACAGCTGCCAAAGGAAGAGAAACATCCACGACTACAATTAACTCCACAATGCTAAAGCAGCTCAATCGATGTACTGCGACATCAACCCATGGCTTCTTTTTTCCATATCACAAGCATGAGCATCAAATCTAGTCAATAAACACCCACACCTTTGTTATTCTCATTAATTACGGATACACAAACCAGCCATGTCCTAAAGCGCAATGGCCGGGTTTAGAACTGTATAGGAAAAGGCAAAAAGTCAAAGGCATGTGAAAGAATTCTCTCACATTAACCCAGCCACTGACAGATGCATTCAGTCATATCTTATCATCTATGTTTTTGCAGCGTAGCTACTTCAGTTATTTCTTATCACCGCCTTACCTCCTGAAGTAAGGATTACAAGCTCATTAACACAGGCCTATTTTAAGCAGGGAAGTGAGAGGCGTATGGGGAGGTGAATAGGAGAGAATATGGCTCTAAGCTTAGTGGAGAGAAAGACACCAGTCTTTGTGAATGGTATACATGACAACATACCTTTTCCATATGCGCTTTCCTGTCCATTTTGTGAGGCACATTCACTCTCTCTCTCTCTCTCACACACACACACCACACACACACACACAGGCGCGTAGCAAGCGTGGGGGGTGTGGGTGTTATAACGTACACACTCTTGCTGGAACACGATTCTATCCCCTACACTTTTTGTCAGATTAAAATGAAAGTAAAATATGGAAATAAACGCTCCCGTAAAGAGTTGGAACCGTATCGACCATAATGCACACACAGAGAGACACAAATAGGTCTGTTGATTTGATTGAACGGTCATCCAGCCAATCACATCAAGTTAGCCAGTGAAGAACCAAAGCCGCTCTGATCAAATTCAAAGTGTGCGTCTTTCAAGGCTGTGCTGCTGCTTGGGTCTGCATTATAACGTCTGCAGTGAGCAGATTTCAGGTAGAATTGAAATTATAATTGTTATCGCATTATGCGATAGAATTTAGTAAACTAAAATTAAATTAAAATTAACTGTCTGACTGACAGTTTTTGCCACAATGTAGAAATGCAGGGAGTCAACGTGAAAGCGGGGGTGCGCGCACCAAGGCACTTGTTGTTTCTGCAGAAAAACCTTATACTGTTCTCAGAGCATTATGCTTTCTCTGTCTATGATCTGCAGCTTTTCTCAAACTATGGGCCTCCTTAACAATTAACCTACTGGTCCACGTAGCCGCGAAATAAAGTTATGCCCGGTGCTTCACACGTTTGATCATTTGCAGCAAGATTGAATTGTATGGAACCGCGGACTGAAAAAAATAAACTAGGCTAACAGTTTCCCCAATCAGAAATACTTATTAATTTGGTGTCATTAACTATATAGACATAGCCCAGTCAGCACACATAGGCCTACGTCTCCAAGATGCTTGGAAAAGATCTGAACAGCTTAATTACATCGCGTTCCATTTAGAACGTCTTATTTGACCTGATCGTACAAACGTCGGCGGCATTTCACTGTCAATGTGTGTCGTAGTGCTACATCTACTGGAGATCTTAATGTCTTAAATACGATCGCGTTCCATTTAGAACATCTTATTTTGATCTTACAAACGGCGGCGTCAAGACACATTTGAGTTCTACATCTGAGAACTAATATTTCCAGCATGTAGAACTCAAATAGAACGCTTATGAGCGCTCAATGTGTGCGTCCCTGCAACAAGTGAAACTGGAGGTAACGGGGGCTAGAAGCAACAATAGTTTAAACAACAACGTGGCTTCCTGTAACTATCAATGGAAAAACCAGAGACTGCTAATCATAATCTTTAAATTGACATTAATTAATCTGGCTATATGCAACACAATTTATTTATATTCCCTTTGCATATGTTTGGGTAGACTTCAAACGTTTTTGAATTTGAGCTTACAGTTCTGTCACCATTCTGTGTCCTTTACATTTATTTAATAGGTATTAGTGATACCTCGAAATTAGGCTGCTGTCTGTTAGGCTAACCCATATGCACAAAACATAATTTCTGAAATGATTCCTTGATTTATAACATGAGATATGTCTCCATGTAGGGTAGTGTCAAATAGTGAAGTGATAGCAGGTAGATCATGTAGGACTACATGTCACATGAGCCACACATCAGAATCTCCCGGACACCAATATAGTCCGCACCCCTCTCAGAAAATACTTACAACGTCCATGTAGGGAGTTATTTATAATTTGGCCAGATTGTTTGATTTTCCTATCCCACAACCCCCACACTTTTAAAAAGCTTGATACGCCTCTGCACACACACACACCTCAGTTGGTGCCCAAGCCACCCTGCTCCTCCCCATCATCACACAGGCTTGTCACGGAAATGCATCCACTTTTCTTCTCCAAATTGCCTCAATCACACTGTTCCATTCTCAACTCTTACCTTGTATCACAGGAATACTAAATATGTGGGAGGCATGTGATCTCTCTCACTCTACTACTCCCTCTCACACACATCCTCTCTTCACAGTCAGATTAATATACGCATTGCAAAATAAGTAAGCACATAGACAAACCACAGGCTATATTTAGGTGAAATAACGCAGATGACCTGCTGTGCTGTCATTTGCTTTAGCGGTCTCTGTCTCTCACCTGCCCTCTAGATAACAATACCTCACGTAGTCAATTATGTGAATAGAATGGGCTGGCGGCATTTTTGGCAGCCTCCATTATTCCTGACAGCGGTTTGATAGAGAATTGGGTAGGCAGGCACAACGGGCTGTATGCCTGCTATTGTTTTTGAAGGCCACGGACAAGAAACTGAAGAGGAAGGTAGCCTAATGGCCGTCGAGTAGGCTACTGATTACAAAGGGAAACACAATTTGCACATTTAACCCTCACGTTATCCTCGGGGTCAATTTGACCCCAATCAACGTTTAACTTCATAAAATATATGGTTCACTGTTTTTTTTTTTTGCTTCATGTTTCATGACTTTTCCTCAATTGAAGGGTACAACAGAGTTAGCATGAAATTTGTACAATAATTTGTTTTCAATGTCCTGTACAAATATTTTGTACAATGATGTTCCTTGGGATCAGTTTGACCCCAGCTGTATGAAACATAGGATACATGAATATTTGACACTTAATGGATATTATTATTTGAATAGTAAGAGAACATATTGTTATTATCATTATTACATACACAAGTACATATTACATATAAGTCATTTTGGCAGGACTGTATCAGTCAAAAGGGAAAGCAACAGCAAGCCTTTGGGCTGCTGACACTGGATGGGCAATATTGCCAGCCAGGGTTCCAAGGTTCATAAAGGGGTGGGTGGGGGTTTGTAGGGCTTTTGATGGTGATTATTACACTCTTGTTAAGTAAGTTAAGTACCTGTCACAAAAAAACTGGGTAACAATATGAATTATAATAATTTTCTGAGGGTTTATTTAGCTGGGGTCAAATTGACCCCAAGGACAAAGAGTGTCGGTAAGATTTGAGGATAACACAAGGGTTAACGATCAATTAGGTGAGTTAATGGATTTGTAATTAGCCCGACATAAAAACTTTAACATTTTTCTAGCTCTAGGGTTTTATTATCCAGCCTTGTGTTGTCATTACGCCGTTTCATGAAATACTGTTGTTTTTCGAGTTTTGTTTCCAAGAGTGTTGCCTCAGCAATTTTTAGGACATTTATAAGCTTCAAGCCTAGGTGCACTGCACTGCCTTCCTACGGAGAAAGGAGATTGTAATTAAAGTTAAATTAATCATAAGACTTATCGCAACCCCGAGGCGAAAATCTCATAAATTCCTCGTCTGCTCACTCTCGGGTCACATGCAGCCAACTCATATTTTTAATGGGCGACTGTAGAGTTTGTCACGCCTATAGGGTACTGCTCGCCACATTTTAGAGTTATTCTGCTGTTTGCTCACCACCTAGCGACTGATAAAGGAAAATATTCTACTTTCACGTTTAGGCAATGGAAGTTAAAAATGAAAAGAAAAAAAAAAGACTAAACTGTATATATTTCCCCAAAAATTCTAATTAGGTTAACACTCACTGAGTAGGCCTACTGTATTTTAACGCTAGCATACACAAGGTTACAATAGCGTTGATGCAAATATTACCGCACATCAGATCACTATAGAACAAGTTTCAAGTCTGCGTAAAGACAGTGTGGTATCAACTGGGAAACACAAGATGGCGCACCGCACCCGACCTCTGTTTGTAGCTTTAGTTCAGCACGACAAACCGATTGATTTGTGATTCATTCTTGCCGATGATTTCATTCTTGCCCTTACAGGAATCTTGTGAAAATAGCTTGTCAGGTTTCATCTTTATTTTACAGCATTAGGTTTAACATGTGTTCATGAGACAATGTGTTAAATACAGTTCTATAATAGGCTAGATTGGTTTAGTTTAGATGTAATTTAGCACCTTTCTTGAAATCATGTTTTACAAACTTAGAAAAGCATAACCTGAATGTGTCTGTCACACAGGAAATGTATATTTTCAGAGGTAATTTGTTGGTTTTTATACTAGAAAATACAAAATAGCTAAACAAAACCTAATAATTGATCGAGGTAATTCACTGACCTAATGAATTCACAATTAGTGAAACTACACCTAGAGAAAACATTACATTAATTTTTGCATGTAATAATCGGAACATGGTATAACCATGGTATAACAGTAAATACTATGGTAAATACTAAATAGTTGAGGCAACTGTACAGTAAGCTTGTAGCTTAAAGCAAGACAAGTTTTTTTTGTTTTTTTTACTAAATGTCAAGTATAATTAAAGTTTTCTTGGAGAGAGCTGCCATTACTTGTGGCAATTATGTCCAGCATCATTTGTAACCATCAGGGCCACTCTGTTCAGACATTGGTTACATTCAATACGGTAAAACCATTCATCTTTAAGGTAGGCCACCATATGTAATTCCCTCAGTCATGATTGATTACTACAGCTCGTCACATGGCTGCAGGAGAAAGATGTCAGCTCTTGATTAATTTTGAAAGCTCTAGAGGAGAATAGGTTCTGTAATGTAGCATAGCCTGTGAGTTGTGATCACTATCATACACATACTTTGGTCTGGGCTGCAGGTGCCGTGTGGTTTCTTAGCAGATAACAAAAGGTCACTTCTGTCCAATTCTGTTCCATTCTGCTAAGATGAATGGAAACCTGAGCAAATTATGCTAGTGGCACATAATAATACAATTAATGCCATCACATTGACATTTATTATGTTTGTTTATTTTTCATCTATGCAACCTTCTCACATTCCAGGAAAGGTGTACATTTTTAATCAGTACTTGAATTGTAATGAAAACCGGTCTTTTTTTACTATTAATCAGATGAATTATAATTTAAATCATTGTCAAAAATGATTTCAATAAGGAAATGACAGTATCGTTAATTATGTTGTCTCAGTGGTTTAGGTTGTTGTATGACTGAGCATCTGAACATATGGCCATCCATGACCTTGCTTTGCAGGCTGCTATCATTATAGACCCTTTCAACAATAAAAACAAAAACAATGCTTGAACGTTCTATTTGGGCCCCAATCTACTTCCTCTGCATTAAGATAACATATGGAATGTTAAAACGGAAGTCTTGTGGGGCCAACTATGATGCTGATAATGGAACTCTCTTGAAAGGGTCCATAGAATACCAATGAGGTCAGTGTATGGAGTGTCACCACCTCATTGGACATGTGAGCGACTGGAGGATGGGTTGCAGTGGCCTGAAGAGGATGGGGTGGGATGAGGGTTGGCTCGGCTGACATCGCCTGAATGAGAATGTTTGATCATGAAATTAGCATTCCGTGGTTTCTTGTGGTCCATCAGATTAATCTAAGATTTCAGTTGTTGTCTGTTGATTTTCGATTTCTGTTGGAGATTCTTTTTGTATTGTATACAATATGTGATATGTTTGTGTACAGGGCCAGCTGTAGGCATGGGCATCGGTATGAAAAAAAAAAAAAAAAACAACAGCTAGAGTAGCCAGGCAGCTAGAGTGCAACACTCTGGGGGCATGATTTTAAAGATAGGTATAGTACCCATTTTTTTGTGTTTGTGTTTATGTCAATTTTGATCCAATTTGACTGCTTTGCTATGTTTCCCACCCAAAAGTACTAGGCTAGAACTGACCAGCCGGTCTTTCCATCTCCTCTTTTTTTCCCGCCATCTCAGAGCTGCTTCCCTTGTGTCATGAGCAGCGTGTTTGGAGAAATTAACACCGAGGCCTGTGTCGGGGCTCAGCCAGGGCATCACCTCAGGGGCACCTCGCTAAAGTGCTGAGAGACAGTCTCCTTTATTTACAGCACCTATAACGGCAGTATTTATAACGGAGGTGGAGAGGAGCCTGTTTCTCATCTCTCTCTCTCCCTATCTCCCTCCCCCCCGAGCGGCACACACACACACACACGCACACACACACACACACACTCGGATGGCCGGTCGTGAAAGGCTGAGTGGATGTGTAAATAAAAAAGGACCATCAGTCTGCCTTGGAGGCGTGGCGGGTGTGGGTGTTGTAGTCAGGGGAATTGACCGAGTAAGGTGGGGGTTAAGGTGGAGGAAAGGGATTTGGGGGGGCGGCTTTGGTCAGGAGGGTGGAGGTGCACTCGGGGGACAGTCCCATCTGGCCCTTAGTCAATTTAATTTAAATGTAAATTTCGGGAATGTGTGGTGTTAAAAGGTTTATATTGGCAAAAAAGGGGAATGGGAGAGAAGAAAAAAGAGAATGAATGAATGTATTTCAATCTTTGTAACAGTGTTGGCCTCCTCATTTGCCTTCGTTGACATATTGGCTGCCCTGCTGGAAGGCCCGGGAGCGGCTAATGTGGACACTGCGCTAACAATTCTTCCCTCCCTTGCATAGATCAACACGACTCTATCTATCTGGCCGCATCCCTCTGGGCTTTTTGATAGCTCTGATTGCATATTCAAGCTTGGTTGGCCTCACAACGAGCTGTGATGAGACAAGTGGCCCCACAGCCTTTGGTGGTGAGGTGGATTAGGCGAGGTGGGGCCACTCGGCAAAAGCAATTTTTTTTTTCTCCAATTGTGGAGAGGAGCAGAGATGGAGGTGACGATGGAGAGGGCTGAGGGAGGGATAGTGTGAAAACACAGAAAGACAAAAGAGAATTGATGTGAAGCAGAGAAAGAGAGAGACACAGAGAGAGAGAGAGAGAGAGAGAGAGAAAGAGAGAAAGAGAGAGAGAGAGAAAGAGAGAGAAGGTGAGAGAAACGAAACCAGAGGAAGCCAAGAGGTCTTCGGGGAATTGCGATGTTAAGATTCAGCATGTGTGTGAACTGCAGAGCTGTCTCTTCTGACTATGCGGAGGTGCTGAAAAAACCTGCCAGGAGCACAGGGGAGAAACACATACACTTCTCTCTCTCTCTCTCTCGCACACAAACACGCATTCACACGCTCGCTCACTCACTAGGCATGCACTTATGCTGAAGGTGACAACAATACAATGAGGAGAGGCATTATTCAGCACATGTATACACTGGAGATTGAACCTTTGACCTTTGGTGTTGACATCAACATAACCTACTCGGTTTTAAGTTGAGTATCAGAACAACACACACACGCACACACACACACACAAAACTCATACACACTCACATACAAAAATGACATCAAGGATGGTACGAATGCCTGACAAGAAGAGAGGACATCTGTTTTGATGCTTGTTGTTAGCAGATGTCTTTGATCTTGACTAAGAATCGTGTTTTGTTGCACATGTTTCGCCCATTGCCATACCTTTGTGTGTCACTTATACAAATATACATGGCATCTTCAGGAGACAGACATCTTGTGGCACCTTGTAAAACAGGTGTCTTTAAGGTAGTGATCTGACCATCCTTCCACCTCTGCCCTTTTCCCTCTTGCAAAGCAGCTGGTTAGTACATACCGTATGGAGCAGACGTGAAGGGAAATTAGATGAAAGCAGTCACCCATGTCCTTGCTTAGACTCCAATGAAAGCAAAGCAGTTAAGAGAAGCATAAGATAAGAAACCCAAAATAAAGAAATTCAACTCTAAGGAGTGAAGATGCCCAGGTGTCGTGCTTTCCTAGTGTGCCTCAGTTAAATAAGACTGCGGACATGTCTGAATCTTCCCAACAGACACAGAATATGACTAAATAACTGAATATGACCGTGAACAGAGGTGTAGTGGTAAAATAAGAGGTGGGTAAACTATGAGTTCTGTGATGATGGTGGCCATGTGGTATCTGATTTTTTTTGTTTTTAAGCATTCAGAACATGTTAATGATGGTGGAGGTTATTTTCCAATGTTTATACCAATATCAGTGCTATTAAATGGTTCCTAGAGTGTTGATGAGTGTACATATTGTGGATGTGGATGATACAGTGTGATTTTTGAATGTTAAAAGTTGCAATTGACAGCATCAGTGTTTACTCGCATTTAGCCTCCACTACATCCCTGGTTATAAGAGAAGAAACCCAAAACAAAGAAATTCAACTGAAGATGCCCAGGTAAAGTTAAAACAACAAATGCAATCTGGTGTGGGAATAAAAGTTCTTAAAAGGCAAAAATCAATCTATCCAACACACTAAGTTGTGGCTAACTCAGGAAAAGCAACTGGTTACTACTTACTGGTCTTTGGATTTATGAATAAAACATTTAAATGAAAAGCTTAATGGGTGGACATATCCAAACTGAACAGATGAAAGGCATTACGGGCTGCTGTTTGTACATCTTGTCGTACCAGCAGAAGTGGCCTAATACTGCATGTCTGTGCGTCCGTGCAGAGTTCACCGCCAATTAGGAGGCTGAGATAATGACTTGCAGAAACACAGGGCGCTGGGAGCTCTGTGCTGACTCACTTATTTTTTTCACTCCACCTGCTTTCAGGGCATTATGGAGAATGGCAGAAAAATAGTTTGAATGCTTTGGGGGCTTTCCTCAAATTATGGCTTGTTCATCAAGAGTTCTCCCTTTACGGTCTTGCAATAGGATACAATCAGAAAAGGTTGTTAGTACAACCTCAAATCAGAAAAAGTTGGGATATTGTGTAAAATGTGATTAAAAACCGAATGTAATAATCTGCAAATCTCTTAAATTCATATTTATTTGCAAAAAGGACACAGACAACATTATCAAATGTTGAAAATGACAAATTTGAGTATTTCATGGAAAATGTGTTAATTTTGAATTTGATACCAGCAACATGTTTCAAAAAAGGGTTTGTTTGGGTTGTATGTTTGGTTTTTTGTGTATGAAAGAAAAACAATAAGAGTTTATGTTTGTTTGTTTGGGTTGTGTGTTTGTTATATTTGTATGAAAGCAAAACAATAAGAGTTTTGTCTATATGTTTATCGCATGAGTGCATTTCAAGGTGTTCATATTTTTGAGCATATAAGGTATCAGGTGACTGGATGATAATAGAAAGTTGACGTAGTTGTAACATTTTTTATAAGAAAAAAGTTATGAGCTCAGATGAACAGGAACACATTGATTAATCCTCCATGCACAGATTGTACAAGAAATGCTCCTTTGGTGGGGTGAATGAAAGCCTATGTCTTACATATTTAAGCATTCCCAAGTATTTGTACAGTATTTCAGTGGTTCAGGATTTCTTTGGCATTCAGTCCCATTAAAATATCATTTATCTGTTCTGCTGGTATCCCACATCAGTAGTTTCTCTGTACATAAAAACTTGGATAAAAAGCCAGACTACCCAAGATTCCGATTGCATCAGCACGTGGTACACACGTCTGGCTCATTTGTTTGGCTGGTTGCAAAGGAGATATTTTAGAACCATGTTTTTAAGTACAACTTTGTGGAAGCCACATGTTTCTCCCTAGGAACCAGGGATTTGATGACACACAAGTCGAACCTCAGTTCTAGTCTGTTATAGAGTGTCCATGAAATGGATTAAAGAAACATTACACTTATATTTCTAAGTATAAACTTTTAGGCCTATATATTAACAGTTTTAGAAAGGCTAAAGCCTCCGCAAGGACATAGGTCTTGAATTTCCCTTTGGGGATCAATAAAGTATCTATCTATCTATCGATCTATCTATCTATCTATCTCCACAACAACTAAATGTGTTTTTAGGGACTTTGTTTTGCATCATGCCCAAAAACGCCCAATAAACAATTCTAAAACCGCTGTAACCTACAACCTCCTTGGGCTAATTACACACCTATAATAGACATCTAATATCAGTGACTAACACCAGTGTTTATAGTTATTAATTTCTCCCATGCTCTCTTCCAACGCCCAAAGTCACATTTTCTGCCACAATGCCCTTTAGTTTCTTTTGAAATATTATTTCAAGAAAGTCTACTCCATAACCTGTTACCCATGTTGTTGTTCCCCAGACCCCTTGTATGCTTAGTGAGATTTTATGAGCCTGCATATCTCCCTGGCACTCCAAATGGCATTTGGATGGATTTCCTATCAAACAGTTGACCTTACCTTTTCCAAATTTTGGAAATTGTGTGACTGAAATAACCTGCCATCAACACTAAACAGTTATCTGTTAAGTGCCATACTGGCATGCAACAACACATAGGTTAGGTTGTTAATGGTTAGCCTTTATGTCCACTTAGAGTACTATTGCACTATACATTTAAAAAAAAAAAAAAAAAATAATAATGTTAACTGTTCTTCTACAATGTTCTAACTGGTTGTGAATTAGAGGTGAAGCCTCAGAAGACTGTAAAAAATACTGTAGACTGTACAGAAGACTGTAAAAAAGAATGTAAAAATTACATCTCTGCTCAGAATAAACCAAAATGAAAATTATTCCATTTTTAATCTTTGAGGAAAAACTTTGATAAAAATTAAAATGTTTGTAATATCCTAAGAATACTATATTTAGATAGATAGATAGATAGATAGATAGATAGATAGATAGATACTTTATTGATCCCCAAGGGGAAATTCAAGAATTTACAATAGAATTTTAAATTAGTTTATTTTTACCTGACTCTAACTTAATAGTAATTCTATCAGACATATAACTTGAGGCTTACAATGCATTTGTTTAATTTCTGTCCAAAACTTGTTCCTGTGATGCCAGTAAAAAGATCACCTAAGAACACTACAGTAAACACGGACAAACTAACCTTTGGAATTTGGTCAGTGGGGTTGGCGACCAGCCAGTTACCCCAGGGGAAGGAATGAGCAAACACCATAAAACCACAAAAGAAAACATGTGACTGCTACTCCAAGCAATGTTATGTTAAAGCTTATAAAAGGTATCCACAATTACAATTTGAAAACAGGTCATTTTATGTTAGCCTGGCTTTCCAGACCAATTCTCAAATCTAAATTGATATTGAGAATGGATCTGGGGCCCTTTCATTCACTTTCCAAGGCTAATAGCTAGCAGTGAAATTGAACTTATATTGGTTCATTCTACCAAATCTTTATGGAGGTACAGTACAGCAAACACATACTGTATGCAGCTATTCACTCAATTCCAAACAAAATACACATCCTTGTCTTTTAACATTGGCACCATCAGCGTAGCCATTGGTTGTGTTGAACAGAGTTGCTAATTGTACTGGTCTCTCTGCCATGTAAAAAACGCCCCATGCCAGATAATCAGTTGTGATTGGTTTCAGGATTTTTGGTGATTCAGAAATCAACTTCAGTGGTAGGCCTAAGGTAACCAGAAGGACCTGCACAACCAATTCATATTTGCTAACAGGTTTGTCTGGGTTCACCCAGACTAACACTATGTGACACCTGTGGCAATGTGTACGGCAATGTGCACGGTAAAAATAAAGCTTCTCCGTTTTAAAAAAAAAAAACTGAGCTGGAACTGTCACAGCTAAAGGACCATAGAGTTACACTTTACCAGACCTATCCGAAAGAGCAAGTGTTTTGTTGCAGAGATGACGGGGACCCACTAGCCTGGCTAACGTCATACCCTCATCTCAAATGAGACGGGGTCTGGGAACTAGGCATTCATTTTCTCGTATTTGAAAGCGTGGTTTACGAATGCCCAGAGCCGTTTATTGGCGCCACGAACGTCTATCAAATGCGCCTGTCGTGGCTCATAACGGCTACGGTGTGTCGTCATCGTCTTACTGCCCTCCCTCCGTTCTGTGATTGGTCCCCTAACTGAGGCGAAAATTTGCTCCATGGTATCCAGGCTGCCTAGCAGCGTGAATTAAATCGATGCGCATAGCAGCATGGGAAAACCCAGGCTAGGGACCCACCCTATGATGAGTGCTAGCCCCATATTCTGAGTTAGTGTATGGGGCAAGGTGGAAGAGGGGGAGCCGGATAGGGGAAACTGTAAAAGACGCTTGTCTTTCGCACTCAGCTTGAATCTTTCATGCATATTTCAACTCAACTGTATCTTTTTTTCTTTTCAGGAATGGCAGATGATCTAAAGTTAGCAGCCAGCTGAAAGGTGGTGATTTTTTATTTTTTTTACATGGCAAAGTGCCAGGAGTGACTATGTGGAGTGGAAGCAATCCCCACTATGCCAGTCCTGGACTCCAAGCAATGTAGTGGAAGAGGAATTCTGGTGTACTCTCAGTGGTGGTAGTTATTCAGGATAGTGATAATATGTTGGCCAAAAGCACAAGTGCAAGAGGAAAAGAATAGTTACATTTGAATCAGATTTTTGGTGGTGTATAAAAAAATCCTGTTTCCCGATAACATCTTAACGTGTTATGAAAGGTATACCATACTAAGTTTGTTTATCTTTCCTTCATATACCTTAACTATACCTAT
This sequence comes from Alosa alosa, assembly GCF_017589495.1. NCBI lineage: Eukaryota > Metazoa > Chordata > Actinopteri > Clupeiformes > Clupeidae > Alosa > Alosa alosa. The sequence continues at coordinate 15,222,683 of NC_063207.1, read as the reverse complement.
ATCCCGGCTCAGATTAAATAAATCTTAGTCCCAGCTCAGATTAAGGTTGCAAGTGAGGTTCTCTACTTGGGTATTAGGATTAATACTTCCCCATTGTCTGTAGTTAAAACAAATTATTCTAAGATTTTCAAAAGAATAGAAGAAGATATTAATAGATGGAAATGTTTTCAGTGCCAGCCCGTATAGCAGTCCTCAAAATGAACATCTTACCTCGCATTCATTTTACAAGTTAAATGATCCCACTTGCACCTCCAGCGGGATATTGGCAAAAATTGGACACTTTATTAGGAGGTTATGTATGGAATGGTAAACGCCCTGGTGGTCAGCTCTTCAGGTCAATAAGATGGATGGGGGACTGACATGTCCTAAGCTTTACCACTGGGCATTCATATTAAAAAGCTTTACCACTGAGCATTCATATTAAAAAGCTTTACCATAGGGCATTTATGTTAAAAAAAATGAAGGTGCTGGATGGAGGAGGATAACATTTGCTCATGGAGAAGTATAAAACAAAATTGAATGGCACCAATAGGTTGAAAGACAGCAGAACAAAAATAACAACATATAAACATATATGGTGCAATTTATCCCCATTATGGTATAATAGTCACGTTCTGTCTGGGGGAAAACCATTTGCTAACAAACATTCGGAAGATAAAGGGATTAATACCATTCAGGATATTAGTTAGTACTATTCTGGGGTGCATTTCCCAAAACCACAGTTGCTAACCTGTTAGCAACTTAGTTGGTTGGCAATAGAAAATTGCATTGTAACCAACAAAGTTGCTAACTTAGTTAGCAACTATGGTTTTGGGAAACACGCCCCTGGACTTTCAAGAGTTGGTAACTCAATATTGATGAAGTACGGTACTTCCTTTTCTTTTACTTTAGAATAAGATCAGCCTGTAAAGCCTACAGGGTTCCTTAGGGGTCAATGGAATCCCATTTTCAGTTGGATACATAATTCTCCCAAACAAATGGTGGCATATCTACAGTATATGCCCACACCAGGAATGAAAGCCTGGGATAGAGATACATCAGAAGTGGGACAAGAATTAGACTGGGAGGCTATTTGAGATAATGTTGCTGGTGCCTCAAAAAACCCAAATCATAGGTAGGTTAGGCTATATACACTTGAAATTCTGTCATAGGGCATATTTAACACCAAGAATAAGATCCGAAATGGGTTTGGTTTCTGACCCATATTAATAATAATAATAATAATAATAATAATAACTTGGTTTTATATAGCGCCTTTCAAGTAACCCAAGGTCGCTTTACAAAAGGAGATAGGGCAGGGGAATAGAGGGGAGAAGAGAGGAGGGGGTAGAAGTAGGGTTGGGGGGCAGGGTGGTTAAGGACCATAGGCCTCAGTGAATAAATGTGATTTTAGGTGCTTTTTGAACGTAGCCAGTGTGGGGGCTTGGCGGATATGGAGAGGTAGACTGTTCCAAAGGGTGGGGGCAGCAACACAGAAGGCTCTGTCACCAAAAAGTCCAGAGCCTGGAACGGGGATGACAAGCTGGTCCTTGCCAGAGGACCTCAGGGACCTTGGCTGGGAGTGATGCTGGATGAGATCGGAGAGGTACTGGGGAGCAAGAGCATTGAGGGATTTGTATGGAAGGAGTAAGATTTTGTAGGTGATGCGTGACTTCACCGGGAGCCAGTGAAGCTGCTTGAGTGTGGGGGTAATGTGTTGCCATCGCTTTGTGTGTGTGAGGATCCTGGCAGCCGAGTTTTGGACACGCTGTAGCTTGTCCAGTGCTTTGGTGGGAAGACCATAAAGGACACCGTTACAGTAGTCCAGACGGGAGGTGATGAAGGCATGTGTCAGAGTCTCCGCAACAGTGTCTGACAGTGAGGGCCGGAGTCTGCAGATGTTTTTGAGGTGGAAGAAGGCTGATTTGGTGATGTTACTGATGTGAGCTTGGAGTGAGAGGTTGTAGTCCAGAGTCACACCCAAGTTCCGCACTTGTCCATTCTGCCCTCAAGGAACCATTGGCACCTTTATGCTTGTTATGTGGGAATGTCCAGGGGTGTCTACTAGTTTGTGGAGGAAGGTGATACAGTAGGTACAATTGTGGATTTAACAGGGGTACAGTTCCCAATGGATCCTGCTGTACATCTCTCTTGCTGAAAAAACTTGTAGTTTAGCTGGCAGGCTTAACTGCAGCAAAGAAGATAGTAGTCCAGTGTTGGAGATATCCTCATGGTATGTCATTGGCTTCGGTCATTTTTGGACATTTCTTACCTGGAATTGTCATCAGCAAGAATAAATGACGCTCAGCCACGTACAATTTTATTAAAGGAGAATTAGATATCTAATTAAAAAAAAAATCTTCTGTTGAGATAGGAATGCTATGTCTGTGTCTGTATTAACAACCTTCTAGATGGTGGTGGTGTGGGTGAGAGGTAGAGAGGGATATGGGATGGTAGAGAGGGAGGTGGGATAGTGGTGGAGGGGATAGGGAGAAGGGTTTGATATCAAAATGTGTTTAGAAACTTGAAATGTACGGTATGAGTGTATTTTGTTGGGTTGATATAAAAAAAAAATCAATGACAAAAAACAAACAAAAACAAATGCTACTCCCTGCGCAATCACTGGGTCTATTTAAACTGCACATGGGCTACAAGAAGTCAAGTCATAACATGTTATGCTGTTTGCTCAAATACTGTATGCTCTCCATTGGAAAGCCAGTTTACTGCTAGATCAACAGCATTTTAGGCCTACTCTGAGGCACTACATTCAGTTTCTCCTGAATATTGGATATATTTTGATCTAAAGCTAAAGTTAGCCTACTTTAGGCTTCTTAGCCTGGCCCCGCCCGCCTAGATATTATTTCATGAAGATCACTTCGTGAATGAGTTTGTATTTTTCCAGCCTAACAATTCCTAGGCTTAAGTTTTAAACTTAATAGCCCAACTTAATATCGACCTAAATCCTTTGGGTGGACAACGACTTACACAAACAGGCTACTTTTTTATTTTATTAAACATGTACCCTACACTCGACATGGATTAAGTCATGCCATTTGAGAGTAATTAACTCTTAATGAACTCAACATCTTATATTACCAATACGCGGGACGCCGCGGGTATTGCTCTGTGGCATGTCAGTAGCCTACCTATGAGAGGCAGTAAATTTGCTTGCTCACTGTTCTGCTTCTCTAGCCTGGCGCTCTCCTCGCGGTTTTCTCCCTCCCCTCAAGTTCGATGTGTTCTGCACTCCGATCTCAGTGCGGGAGACGGCATAGCTAAACATGGCGTCGGACGGAATGATTTTAACAAACCACGACCACCAAATTCGAGTCGGAATCCTTACGGGTAAGTGCCAAATTGCTAAAACTAGTGATAACAAGTCTTATTTATATCCCCTCGGCAGTTTGCGTCGTTTGTCATTACGGTGTGTCGCGCTGGTTTGCACTGTCCACCCAGCTGTTTCTCCGACGCGCTCTATGCCTGACAGGCAGCAGGCTTGTAGGCTACCACAGCCGCGTTCCTCGACTCAATTCGGGCGACGTTTGTAGGCTACATACCTTCGTGTATAACATTTTCTTTTGGTTGTTTCATTTTCAGACGCTTCTGATACACCGTCTAGCTGCGTTAGATTGATCTGCGGTCTGTTGCATATTTCATTTCTCGCTGTCAGGAAAACAGTTTTGTATGATGAATAATTCATACATTGTACGCACATCGAACCGCTAACCTTAGCTATGGAAATCATGATTAGAGTCTTATGGAATGTTTTGTTACAACCTAAATGAATGATCAGTGTAGCCTACTATTCCCTTGCAGGTTAATCCGCAAACGGAACATGCTATTTGGTTGCAACTGTAATATGAAAATGTCGCCTTGGAGCACACGGTGGTTCGAAATTGATCAGCATGTCATCTGCAGTCGGTTACGCTGTTTCATTTTGGTCAGGCTATATTTTTTTTACTGGTTTCCTAGCTTTGGAGGTTATTATTTTGGTTGCATGCATGGCCACTAGAGCTGTCTTGTTGGTGCTGTTAGCGGCATATGTGAAACAGAGTCAGCCAATATTTGTCACCTCGAGTCCAACTGCCTCGTTGAGACCGATCAGATAGGCTGCCTCTGCCTTCTGCCGCGTCTGACAACCTATGAAAATTGTTTCTCAATGGTCTTTTCGGTTGATACTGACAGCAAGTCGTGACATGGGTGTATTTTGCCTTGTAGTGGCGTGGACGCTCTCGGTACTTTACGTGTCAACCATATTTTTCTGTTGGTCTGGAGTTTCTCACTGTTAAATGGTTATGATATACGGTGCGTTTCCGTCTGCGGTCCCTCTTGCCTTGTGGGAATTTATCCTAACATGTACAGACATGTACCTGGGAACCCTCTCCCCACAATCACATTAGGGACTGAGTCTCTCTCTCTCTCTCTCTCTCTCTCTCTCTCTCTCTCTCTCTCTCTCTCACACACACACACACACACACACACACACACACACACACACACACCCACACCTCTGTACGCGATGAGATTGCAGGCAAGCTGCTGTCCACTGGCTTGGGGTACTGAAACACGTTCAGCTGCTGCCGTTCGATGCTCTTCGCGCTCACATGTAGCCTACAGAAGCGGTGACTCCACCATAGCTTTGGAACGGGCAGAGACAGGTTTGATGGGATTCCCGTGGACACCAAATACAGCCCTTTCATATGAAGACATCAGCTAATGTGCTGTTAGTCACACCAGCGAGCCCCCTTCCACTCCTCTCTCTCCCCTTTCCCCGTTTGATCGGTTAGCACGGTTCCTTCGCTGTGCACTGACATTTCGTGGTGGCAGCAGCTACTGTTTGCGCGTCGCGCGCGCGCGCGCGTGTGTGTGTGTTCGTGGTGCATAGTTGGCGCGAGTAGAGTAAAGGAGGATTAAAAAGAGGGAACAAATAGACAGTCATGAAACTGACACAGCAAAATAATTAAACGATTGGGCATGTGCATTTTGGGCAGCTAGGCAGGCGCTGTAAACTATGCGAATTTGGAATCATTGCCTTGGCAATGCCTGAGTACTAGCATGTGCCATTGTTGCCTCTGGCTTGCTTTGGTTTAAGGGAGAAATGTTGGCATTAGTTCTAAGGGGGCGTCTTTGATGAATTATCTTGATAGGAGTGGGCAACCTGACTTTTGGGCTATCAATAATTTTGCCCTCTCATACCCAATAGATTGTTGCTTGCCAGCATCTGAGAGCCAGGTTGCATCTCAGTGCTCGAATTTCTTTCCTTTAGTTGTCCACATCAAATGGACAGGTGAACCATTGCAGTGGTATAGACCCAAATGAATATGGTCTAGTCTAATGGGAGTGTGTGTGTGTGTGGTCTCTCTTCTGGACCAGAACATGAAGAAGGCTGTTTCTGTCAGCAAAGCCCTTTTTTTTTTTGCTATACTCCAAGTGGCTGGGTATCCACACAGCAGTGACCTCAGTACTAAACTGCAGACACTCATTCAAATGCTGGTCAGAACTGTGGGGGCGGAACTCCAAACAGCCAAGCAGAGGAACCACAGAGAGAGACAAGTGTGAATTGTCAAATGCAGTGTGAAGCTCCATCAGTCTGAGAAAAAAGCTGACTCTGCCCTCACTGTGTGTGTGGATTTGTCTAGGTTGTTTTTGATACTCTAAATGTACATGCAAATGACATAACTAAACAATTGCAAACTGTCAACCTGGGTTAAGTGGTTTGTTAGCCTCTTGGGGCGTAATTGGTTAATTGTATGCCGGTTGTTTAACGGTATTGTGTAATTTTCCTCTTAACATCATGATTTCATTAGATGTACAGAACTTTTTTTTCTTTTTCTGGTGACCCCACAGCTACATAGTACACATGTGGGAGGAACGAAGAAGGGACAGGTCTGTGATTGGTCGATGTTACTCTGAGATAGTTGTGTGATGTTACTCTGAAACCAGTTAATATTGAAATTAAATCTAAAATGGAGGACTTTTTGTTATATTTGGGAATCCATTTATACTATGAAATTAGCCTGGCTAGCGCCACCACTTCTCAATGAGACGTGGTCTGGGAACCAAACGTTCATTTTCTCGTATTTGAAAAAAATGCCCAGATCCGTTTATTGGGTGCCACGGATGTCTATCAAATGCGTCTGTGCATAGCTCATCATCGCCTTGCTTTCCCCTGTTCTGTGATTGGTTCCCTATCTCAGGCGAAAATTTGCTCCATGGTCTCCAGGCTGCCTTAGCAGCGTGAATCAAATCGCGCGCAAGGCAGCATGGGAACACCCAGGCTACTATGAAATAACAATTTCAAATGATCCCTCTTAGATGTGTCTTGTTCCAAAGCCATACAGCACATGGTATTTTAGGCACCAGTCTTCTTGTAAAGCCATATGCTAGAAAATGTGTTGCTTCAAAAGACATATAGACATATGGAAATTGCATATGGAAAGCTGGTAGTTCACATGGTGCTCCCAGGGTCATCTGCACCATAAGAAGGTGTGTTACATGTTTATGGCTTGTTCATGTATTTTCTCCAAAACAGGATGCCGTCATAGTCCTTCAAACCAGCAAAGGCAGACCAGCTTGTTTTAGGTTTTGATAACTACAGACTTTTTTGAGTTCATACAACTCAATGCTGCTATGGACTTGAGTGTTTTGCTTTTCATGTGCCATTCACAGGCTTTGTAGACCACCGTAGGCCATAGCATTTTGTTTGAGCCACATTTTACATTTCTTGTAGGATTGGAACACAGAATTGATACAAAGACATGTATGTTAGGACTATATTTAAACATAGGGGCATAAACTATGCACGGCTTACACATGGTGTACAGATTAGCGTTTCTATCTAAATTAGGGCATTGGAATGGAAATGGCATTGTGGGTATTTCAGGGACCAGTGCTCAGGTGTCAGGTGTGAAGTCAGTGACGTGTGTGTGTGTGTGTGTGTGTGTGTGTGTGTGTGTGTGTGTGTGTGTGTGTGTGTGTGTGTGCACATACATCTCTGTGTGTGGTATTTATACTTCCTGATTGACTTCTAAGGCTCGACCATATGTGCATTTGGGTGGTGATCATGTGAAGTGGGATTTGTCATTTAAGAATTTACTAATCAAATTTGCAACCAATTAAAGCATACATCTAAAGTCAATTGGTAAACACAATCATGATATTTAGTGGGAGAATTAAGGCCATCCTTAAAAATATTTTTGTTTGCAGGAACAGCCAAAAAAAAAAAATTAAAAATGGGTCGGTAGGTAGGTCAATATTTTTTTTTCAAGATTCAAAAAAAAAAAAAAAAGTACAATTTTGGTCATGGTGATTACGAGGGAATGAATTTACACATATCGTGATCGTAACTGACTGGGTCTTCAACCCGTGCCTTCAGGCACCATTGCAAACCTCATTCTGATGCAGGTTATATAGACCAGCCTTTCTCAAACTTCTTTTTGACCTGAGGCCGGTCATGGCAGACTTTTGGGTCATGGGGCTCATCTACATGTACCCAGAAAGAAGGCTACAATAGCTCTTGGCCACGTTATATTGAAATTTGACTATACAATACTCAATGCTATACAGTGTATTATACAGTCTCTGCTCTGTTTCTAAGGAAGTTCCAAAAAACAACGTCGTTCTATTAAGTTTCGTTAAATAAATAAATAGCCTTCCAACAGGTTTAAGCGGAGCTTTGATACCAACGTTATCGATTAGTTTCAGTTTCTCTCGCGCAGGCAGCATTGAATGAATGCTCATACCACCACTTAATTGTAGGGCTCCATGTTTAATGACATCGATAGCAGAAACGTTTGTTTTCTTTTTTTCGTCGATCCGCGGTTTCTTGATCAACTGCGCAGCAAATTATCAGATGAAGCACGGGCCTAATTTCCTCCACGATTCCGCGGACCAGCAGTCTCCATGTTGCGGACCCATATTTTGAGAAATGATGAATAGATGAATAGACCACAACCAATTTCAATACTCCGACACGGTCACCGTTAGACTAGGGGGAGAAGGGATGAGAAAAGATCTGGCCACAGTTCTTCCAGAACTTCGTGCCAAGTAAAAGCGTCATCAGTTTGTGTGAATGAAACGAAGCGTAGGCCATAGTGTGACATGCGTAAAACCAATGGTGTAGAGATGACGCCACAGGTTTTTTTTTTTAAGTGAGCCACGTTTGCATGTAGGCAATTTATATTCACAATACTTGGGCCTACTAAAAGAAATATTATTTTATTGCATTTGTATTGGTTGTTTAGAGTAAAAAAAAAACAATCGGTCGGTATTAATGCAAGTTTACAACCGGCAAGTCGGTCGGACGAAAAGGGGAAAAAAATAAATATTTGGGTCGGTTCTAAATTGACAGGGTCGGTCGGGTTACGGCAAACGAAAATATTTTTAAGGATGGCCTAAGTGGGGGAAAAAAACTCCCTATCTTTCTCTCTTGCTGCTATCAACATCCCTATTCAAAGACACCAGCATCAAAGGCTCCTTCAGGGCTCTTGCCAGCCTGTGTGTGTGTGTGTGTGTGTGTGTGTGTGTGTGTGTGTGTGTGTGTGTGTGTGTGTGAGAGAGAGAGAGAAGTGTGTGTGAGAAGTGTGTGAGAGAGAGTCTTACCAGCCTGTCAGAGCCTGTCTCAGTGCTGTTCAAAGTGCTGATCACATCCATCCGCAGCTATGCATGCCATACACACACACACACACACACACACACACACACTCCTCTGTTTCGCTTCTTTTCCTTTTTCAGTACAGCTGGAGCGCTTGAAAGAACAAATTAAAGTCAGGTACCTGCCTGTCACCATGCTCCCTCTCTGCTTTGCTTTCATTGTATTGCCTCCTGGTGGAGAAGTGTGTGTGTGTGTGTGTGGGGCAGTGCGGAGGACTTGCATGTATGGGTGGATGTTTGTGTAGGAATGTGGGCTCAGGAGTAAGGTGGTGTAAACTGCAGGACTTGCAAATTTTCTAGATCTCTACTAGCCCTTTCGGTTAGGCATTTCTTAAGATCTTGGTGGCTAAATGAATTAGAATAGCTCAAATACAAAAGGACGATTTGTATGTAGTAAGGTAGATATTTATAAAGTAATAGAAATATTTATTTAACTAGAACCATAATGGTCATCCTAAATAATATATTATGCATTTTATTTAAGTTTGAGAAATCACAAGCTTGCCCACCCCAATGCCAAATAAACCCAAAATACACTCCTTATAGAGAAACTTAAACCCAACTAGGGTTGGGCACCGAAACACGGTTCTAATATGGCACCGGTGCCGACGCAAACGGTAGTAACTGCATTTAATAACAACGTGGATTTCGGTGCCTCATTTCGGTGCTTAAATAGCGTTTTGTTTTATTTTATTTTTTTATACGGAGGCATCACTGCATGTCATGCACCATCTCTAACGTCTTGCTCTGATAGCAACACATCCAGATACAGTTAGCTAACATAAACACTGGATGCACCACATAGGCGAGTGGACAGTGTTTGACAGCTTCGTGGAGCCCAAGTAGCTTACTTTAAGCGATATCGCTGAGCTCCTGTCAAAATCTAGCAGTGGGCCTAACTACACACAAGCAAAAGGCTATGAAACAACATCAACAGTAGCCTATATGTTACCCAATATCCTTGCTAATGCGCTAACTGGCATTTATTTGAAATGTTATCAGCTGTAGGTTGTAAGGTGAAAACTTTATTTCACGGTGTGTTCTAAACAACATAATGGCATGATATTAATCTTTCATGTGCATGAGGCCCATATAGCATCACAATGAATATGAAGATCATGTTAAAAGTTAGCTGACAAAAACATAAATATGTAGGTTACATACCTGATGTCACTGAGCTGTCAAAGAGGCTACGAAACAATCTCCGTATGTTATCGCTAATTAAACTCAGCTGACTCTGGTGTTAGCGCATAGCCATAGTTGCTGTTAAAATGCCTACTAGGCTAGCACTGGGATCTAAACACTTCCACACCGACATGTAGACTAACATGTTAAAAACTATTGCGTGTTATGGGTTAAGACATGAAATTTCTTGAAGCATTTGGGAACACACTGAATTAACTGGAAAGTACAGTCCCTGTTAGATTAGCTTGCTTCCAAATGCCGTTGTCCATGACCTGGCAGTTATATGGCAAGCGGTTTTAACATACCTTATGGCAAACTGCCTACACTGGGTAAACTTGAAAGCGAGCTTACCATTGTGTGTGCATGCATGGCAAGCTGTTTTAACATTTAAAGGCCTATATTCGTAGGAGCAATGAGATATTGATAGCAAATTGAATGTAACAGTTCAATTTCATGTTCAAATTTGTCTTATCAATAAAAAAAAAAGCAATTCATGCTTTAGACCATTTTAATTTAAAACATTTTAAAAACAAAGTACCTGTTCAGGCACCGTTTCGGCACCGGCACCGTTTTAAAAGTATCGATTTAGCACCGGTATCGGATAAAACCCAAACGATACCCAACCCTAAACCCAACATAGACTCTTCATAGAGAAACATACACCCAACGTACACCCCTTATAGAATGACTTGGTTTAGAATAGTCGGAAAAAAATATCATCACACGTCTATTCACGCTAAAGAACAGGCTAATGAAAATCTAATTGAATCAATCAAGGTCAAATAGGTTAAATGAAAGTAAGTGTATAGTCTACGTTGGCTACTGATGGCTACTGTCGACTACTGTCTTTGGTAACTCCATTCCATAGACATGACAAAAAATGATGTTCATAATGTTCAGCATCAATCGGTCAGAAATGTGAAGAGTTCAGTTGGAAAAAAAGATAATCCATTTTAATGAATTATTATTTTGTCTTCCAGGTAATATTTGATATCAGCTCTTCTGGTACATTTTTTTGCATGGAATGCTGGTGTGGCAGAAGTTTCAGGCATCAAAGTACCAACTAGAGCCTTTCAGATAAACACTTAGTAGACAGACCGTGCTCATTCAGGGGTCAATTTTTTCCGCTCCAAATAGCAAGTCAAAAGAGCTGAAAGGGTGGCCTGACTGACTGAAACTTTCTTGTTGTTAACGTCTGTTTATATGCAGGTCTTTACTCAATTCCAAGGAAAACACACTTCTGTGACACCATCAGCGCAGCCATTCAAAGCACTGCAAACCGTCATTTATTATATAAAGCCCGCCCCATTCTAGATAAGTGGTTGTGATTGGTTCCTGGATTTTTGGTGATTTGGAATTCGCTGTGAATTCAAGGATGGCCAGACGGATCTGCAGAGCAAATTCAAATGTGCATACAGATTAATCTGGGTTCACCCAGGTTATAGAAAAGCTGATTATGGAGGGAATTTTATTTCACTGGGGCGATCATTTCTGATAGCCCGTCATACAGGGTCTGGTAGTAGCTTTACAGGAGAAAATGACTGTTCAGAGCGTTGGTTAGTGATTTTTTTTTTTTAGCTCTGGACTGCATGCTTGTGGCATCTCTTGGTAACTTGCAGTATCTCTTATTGCCATCCTTTTGCAACATATTGCATTTTGACTTCTGGTAAAGCCACAGCCATCAGTGTTTCAAGTGGAACACTGTTCCCCTCGGGGTCAGGGAAGGGTGGACCCCAGCCTGGTCTGTGTGATGGTGCTTGGTCTTCATATTGCAGCATTTCTACTTGCATCTTTCCAGCAGGGTTACTGACACTACCTGCCACCCCCGTGCCCCCAAATTGAGAGCTTTTCAACCACCCAAGAGTGTTTCGAGTACTAGGAATTATATGCAAATATCAGCTTGGGACCACTTGTACACCATGGGTTTAATTGATTATCGACAATTCCTGCACATAAGTCATGAATCCTTGTTAGCTTCTGTGTCCTTATCTGCAGCAGTTCCCATATTACCACACAAAGGACTTAAGTCATATGAGCTGCTATATGAAGAAAGACTTCAATGACCGTCCTAAATGACTGGCTAAATACTTTTGTGTTTAGATAGTTTGTTTTGTTTGCATCGTTGTATTTTTGAATAAATTCAATTAAACTCAGAATATTAAAATGAGTTATAACAATGCCATGTTGGAAGATACACCTGTCCCTTGTCATGGGACAACTGCAACCATCATTTAATAGTAGCATCCTTGGCTGGGTTGGAGGGTTGGAAGCAAAATCAAGTCAGCATGGTTGATTTAAAGTTGTTTACAGTTGCCTGTGTGAGATTTGTGAGATACTTGTTTAACAGGCATGTCATGTGGACAGCAACAAGTTTCTGTCCGGGACATTTTTTCACTGGTTAAAAGTGAAGCTTTCTTGACCATGGACTGTCAGGCTTGCCACCTGATACCAGGCTTGTGCAAAATTCAGAATTTTAGAATTGGCCTCCATTCAATTCAATTTCAAACTTCGAACTCAAAGGTAGAATCGACGATGCAGCCACATTCCCAACGTTAAGTCCAGCGTGTATGCCAAGACGCAAAAACACATACAAACACGTGCTGAACTGTGGCGTCAACACTCCTCTAATTTTAGGCTGCAGCAAGTTAAAAAATACACATACACATCAACCCACCGAAATCGAAGCCCCTCTTGCTACTCTGAAATCACTGGTGTGGAAGTATTTTGTCGTTCATTTACGTCAATTAACACTAACTAAGCCTACTCAACACTAACCCTGGGTCTCTTCGGAGTGTGCTGAAACAATCAAATTATCATTCTGTGTTGTTTCATTTCACCATGTTAACATCTCTGTTTAATGTTTGTTTTGTTTACAACCTCGTGGTTGGAACACGTAAATGAATCACATACGATACGGGCAGCCGTGGCCTACTGGTTAGCGCTTCGGACTTGTAACCGGAGGGTTGCCGGTTCAAACCCCGACTGGTAGGCCACGGCTAAAGTACCCTTGAGCAAGGCACCTAACCCCTCACTGTCAGGTTCCCCGAGTGCCGCTGTTGTTGCAGGCAGCTCACTGCGCCGGTGTGCTTCACCTCACTGTGTGTTCACTGTGTGCAGTGTGTTTCACTATTTCACGGATTGGGATAAATGCAGAGACCAAATTTCCCTCACGGGATCAAAAGAGTATATATACTTATACTTATACTTGATACACAAACAAATCGTGACTTTAAAATGAAAATGAAATCTAATCGAGGATTTGTAGAATCATGACACCCCTATCTGACCTGTAATGTAAAGCTTCACTAAAATTATTTATATGAATTTCATTGAATTTCAATTCTACTTCCTTTAATTCAAATTATAATTCTAGATCCTGTTTTTGACCTTGATTTCAAATTCAAGAATCTGAATTTAGCACAACCCTGGCTGGTACGAAGCTGTGCAGTATGTAGGCTACCTCCCTTCTGACGGCTGAAGAGATGTGCTAGTAAGGGCTTCTACATACTCGACGCACCCGACCGGTAGCGCGACAACGTGACGTCAAAATCACGTAGATCTTGCTGGCGCACCAGGATTTAAGCCAGGTAGCGCAAGGTAGCGTTCAGACGAACGTGACAAGGCGGAAACAGGAAGATGGACTAGTTCGAGGGCAAGCGAGAGTTGCAGTGTTTTGTTACAGTCGTGAATTTTTAATAGTTTGCTGGATAACTTAGCAAAGTTACCAGTGAGAGTTGCAACACATGGAATTAAGAGGAAAGAATAGAAACGATTTATTTTCAAACAAAGGATATCTATTAAGGGCTGAACAACTTCAGGAAATTACACAAACTCAGCCAGCTGCTAGCTAGCTAGCCAGCTAACTAAACTGTTTAAATTATTAAAATTTCCCTCGGGATGACTAAAGTATATATCTATCTATCTATCTATCTATCTATCTACCTGTGCACACACCTTGGAAACTAGATGATAATGATGATGGTAGTTGTGAATAGTAGCAACCAAAGTCTGAAGTACCATCACAGAGGCTAGCTACTAGTGTTTCTTACTGCAGCTTCTTCTGCTGTGTAACGTAGTTAGCGTTAGTCTTTTCACAACAGCGACACCTCAGTTCAAGAGAATATTGCAACTAGTGTCGCCACCACCACGCGCGAGTATAAATGGTTACGGCGCTTCTGTGACGTCACATTGTCGCGCTACTGGTCGGGTGCGTCGAGTATGTGGGACGTTTAAGAGAGCTAGCAGCCTGGGCTTTTAGCTCAATTGTTAGCATGCTCAACTCCCGATCTGAGGTGCTGTAGTTCGCGGGTTTGAGTTGGGGCGAGTGCAGGGCTAAGCCGTGCGGTTAATACAACACAGACTTGACCCGGTGCCTTGACCCGGATCTGGAGTGAGTTTGGTTGGGGGTAGGGGGTGGTGTAACAGTAGCCACCTGATACGTAGCTGTGCAGTGTGTATGTTGTGTAAAGCTTTCTCATGGCACCTTAAGAGATGTAGTGAGACAGCTAGCAGCCTGGGCTTTTAGCTCAATTTCTAGAACACAGTTAACACAATGCAGGTTACACATACACAATATGGCTACGCCTATGAATACGTGGTCTTTCAACTTTCACTCTCGTCGATGATACAAGGATACAAGGACGTTTATTGTCACATGCATATAGTTACTGGATGTAAGAAATGCGGTGAAATTATGTCTGGTGTCAGCCTATTTGTGCATTTATGGGGTTACCAACAAGGAGCACCCAAGAGCAAGCCAGTGAGAGTTGCAACACATGGAATTAAGCAACTGATGAGCTTTACTTCCTGACCCAACTGTCACCCCAATAACTGCAAGCTGTTTGCCATTATTGCTGTAACTCCAAAACACTTTTGTAAAGGTAGTCCTTATTGCCCTTAAATGCTTCTTCCTTGAAATTGTAGTGTTTCCCAGCAGACCTTGATATGGACAGCACAGGTCACATTGGCTTTGCTTCTCTCTCTCTCTCTCTCTCTCTCTCTCTCTCTCTCTCTCTCTCTCTCTCTCTCTCTCTCTCTTTAGATTAGATTAGATTAGATTCAACTGTGCAGAACACAAGGACACAGACAATGAAATGCAGTTTGCGTCTAACTAGAAGCGCAAAAAGGCAGAAAAGTGCAATGTGATATACAAAGTATAGACAAGGTGCATAAACAGGACAGGATATATAGACAGTGTAGACAGTAGTATACAGTTGGTTTGCAGAAGGTGGTTCACAGTAATAAAAATTAAATTAATTAAACTAAATTAAATAAATTAAATATAAATATGTGCAGTGTATTAGCTGTCACCTTATAAGAGCAGACTATAAATAGCCTATAAATATAAATAGCAGTATATTAACAGAATCTATAAGTATGAACCATATAGACAGACATGTACAGTATGTACACAGCTATGTGCACTGTGGTAACAGTACCATTGTAGTGCAGAAACAGTAACATAAGAGTAGTAAGAATATGTGTATCTGCAGGATGAATATAATGAAGAGCAGTAGAAAATGGCTATGTATCTCTCTCTTTCTCTCTCTTTCTCTCTCTACGATCACATTTTAAGCAGAAGCCATAAAGCCCTCTCAGACCACGCTGGACACAGTGAGTAATGAGATTACGAACCTCGCTGCCAGACTTTCAGGAATCGGGAGAAAGGGCCATGTCACTGAAAGACTTGGGCGCCTGCCAAGGCGCAGTCCAAGTCTTAAGTCAACAGTTGCAGGCTGATATGACTTAATGAAAGATAGTTCCAGGAGTAAGTAGCCGGGCTACGCTCCGAGATCAATCATGGCCGTGATCACACAGCGATTATGTACAAAACAACTCGGGGGAAGGGCAGTCGAAAATAAGCAAGCAGAGAGGCCCCATGTCACAGGCATCAGCTGGGTGTCAATTAAGAGCTTGGGAGGACGCTGCAAGCATATTACTACAATACCCAGAATCCTGTGTGATCATGTGACACTGAATACGTCAGGTAAAGGTGTCTTGTCATAGCTGGAGCTGATACACGTTATATTGTGGGGCCAATGAGGTTTGCTTATAGTGCTCCTCTGTTTTGAAAGCTGTATGTAGGTCACAGTATCACTACAAAACCCACCATAAATGAAACTTTTGCTTTTGTTTAGCAGTGTACTGTAATAAAAGTATATGTGTATATTTGTGTATCTATTAGTATATGGAATATTTTTGCTTAGAAAGATCAGCATATACTATTATCTATACTATATATTAGAAATATACTGTATCCTATATGTAGCCTATTGGAGGTACGTCAAAGTGGTCATAGCAGTCCTGCCTGCTCACCACATTTTACATTTACCAGCCAATAAATGGAATGTCAATTTAACTTCAGTCCAGTAGACATGTATGATGCTGCCTCGACTTCAGTTAGGCCATCCTTAAAAATATTTTCGTTTGCCGTAACCCGACCGACCCTGTCAATTTAGAACCTAACCCAAATATTTATTTTTTCCCTTTTAGTCCAACCGACTTGCCGGTTGTAAACTTGCTTTAATACCGACCGATTGTTTTTTTTTACTCTAAACAACCTATACAAATGCAATAAAATAATATTTCTTTTAGTAGGCCCAAGTATTGAGAATACAAATTGCCTACATCTTTCTCATCCCTTCTCCCCTTAGTCTAACGGTGACCCTGTCGGAGTATTGAAATTGGTTGTGGTCTATTCAGCATTTCTCAAAAAATATGGGTCTGCAACATGGAGACTGCTGGTCCGCTGGAGTCGTGGAGTGAAATTAGGCCCGGTGCTTCATCTGATAATTTGCTGCGCAGTTGATCAAGAAACCGCGGATGACGAAAAAAGAAAACAAACGTTTCTGCTATCGATGTCATTAAACATGGAGCCCTACAATTAAGTGGTGGTATGAGCATTCATTCAATGCCGTCTGCGCGAGAGAAACTGAAACTAATCGATAACGTTGGTATAAAGCTCCGCTTCAACCTGTTGGAAGGCTATTTATTTATTTAACTAAACTTTAATAGAACGACGTTGTTTTTGGAACTTCCTTAGAAACAGAGCAGAGACTGTATAATACACTGTATAGCATTGAGTATTGTATAGTCAAATTTCAATATAACGTGGCCAAGAGCTATTGTTAGGCTTGAGAAGCTCGGACTCGCATCGTATCCCTGCCACACACACACACACACACACACACACACACACACACACACACACACACACACACACACACACACACACACAACCCTATGATGCATTTCAGGTCCAAAGAACACCAGTGTGCCACCTGCTTCCTCTCACCCCCCTCTTTTTCTCTCTTCCTTCCTCTGCTTACCTTTCCGCTTCTCTCTCTCTATCTCTCTCGCTCCGTGTGTTTTCTCTTCCTGGCGGCACCAGACTGCGCAGCAGCGCGGGCCCACAGGGCAGACACTCCCGACACACTAGGTTGCCCATTCATAAAAGTGTAATGTCTCCTAAGAGTCGTGGCGCTGGGGCTCCCCTCCCAGCAGTGGCTGTGGTGGTAGTGGCTGTGGCAGCAGCGCCGCTTGTAGTTTTTTTTAGAGTGCGCCGCGCAGTGAGTCGTGGCGAGCTCCACCGAGTACTCGGCCTCGCGTCAGATCTGCCCCAGCTGCCATCTCCCGCGCCCAGGTTTAGACCGAGACAGAGAAAGGGAGAGAGAGAGAAAGAGAAAGTGTGGGAAGGTAGCATTCTAATTCATTACACATAGTAAATTAGCAGCAAAAATTGTTTTGAGACATATGAGGGGTTTGTTATCTTGGGCAAACAACAGATAGAGAAAAGTGTGTGTGAGAGAGTGTGAGATGGGGGGGCTGCATTCTGCATGGCTGTGGGCTACATGTATTCCCTGTGCAGAACTGTCACGGGACTGTATTGTGAGAATGAGAGAGAGAGAGAGAGAGAGAGAGAGAAACATCATTAAGCCTCACATGTTGGCCCACTCCATTACCGTGATTCCCATTCATCCAGGGTTCTTAGCCTGCTGAGAGAGAGCTTAGGTCATCATCCATGCACAGCACCATTGATGGAAGCTCTCAACACAGGAAAAGCCCTCAGTGGAGATTTTCCCTCCGCTCTAGGCATCTGGGTCTTTAGTCTACTGGTGTGTATGTGTGTGTGTGTGTGTGTGAGAGTGTGAGTGTGAGTGTGAGTGAGAGAGAGAGGTTGGCTGTGTCTTAATGGGCCAGAAATGTTGAACATGTGATCGCTAGCCATGGCTAATGTGCAAATTCACTAATCAAGGTCCGCTTTCACTGTGACATTTCATATTATGTATGTCTCTATTTTGTGTGTGTGTGTGTGTGTGTTAGGGGTGGATGGGTATGTTGAAGAGAGATCTGCAGTGTGTTGATAAGCACACACATGACCATTCGATATTGGCAGCCGTGGGTGCAGACACATGCCATAACCAGGGTCATCTCACAGTGATAACACATCCATGCACAGCACCATTGATGGAAGCTCTCAACACAGGAAAAGCCCTCAGTGGAGATTTTCCCTCCGCTCTAGGCATCTGGGTCTTTAGTCTACTGGTGTGTATGTGTGTGTGTGTGTGTGTGTGAGAGTGTGAGTGAGAGAGAGAGGTTGGCTGTGTCTTAATGGGCCAGAAATGTTGAACATGTGATCGCTAGCCATGGCTAATGTGCAAATTCACTAATCAAGGTCCGCTTTCACTGTGACATTTCATATTATGTATGTCTCTATTTTGTGTGTGTGTGTGTGTGTGTGTGTGTTAGGGGTGGATGGGTATGTTGAAGAGAGATCTGCAGTGTGTTGATAAGCACACACATGACCATTCGATATTGGCAGTCATGGGTGCAGACACATGCCATAACCAGGGTCATCTCACAGTGATAACACCCCCAGCCTCTTCTCTCTGGGGGTGAAAGGCCTCTTTCCCTGAGGCTGAATCATGAGATCCAAGGCCTGGTGTGGAGGTCCCCCTTCCGTGTCAGTGGAACTAACCCCGCTAGCTGTCTGTGACTGACACATGACTGGAACAGTTTGGAGGCTTTAGCCATAATGTCTGCTGATTGCCTGACACAGACATGGTGGCTTGTCTCATATCATCCATCTGTGCTGTGCTGGCATCTATGCACACACACACACACACACACACACACACACACACACACACACACACACACACACACACACACACACACACACACACAACATCGCCTCCTACTTACGTATCGGATCTACACCAATCGCGTGTGTGTGTGCGCAGTGCGCCTCCGGAGCTCTTAATCCGGAGGCAGCGGTAATCTGCCCGTGATCTCTGTTGGGCGGCCCACTCATCCATCTCCACGTGCACAGGGCCTACATCACCCCTCCATGGAGGTGAGCAGCTCACAGCGCACAGCCACAGCCATCACCCCGCACCCCACCAGAATGCACAGGGGCTTTGTGAAGTCTTTGGTTGGATGTGGTTGAGTTGAGTGAGTTTTTATCTGCAGCATAAAACATTCATGGATCAATTTAAGCTTGACAATATGGCTGCATGCTAGTTTGGTACACAAGATTAAATATGTTATTCAGCTGTTGAGCTGTGTGAGTGTGTTTGGGGCCACAGCTTTTTGTCTAGATGGCTACATAGAATGGAGCCGTGGCAGATACTTCTGTTGCTTTTTTCACAGACCTTTATGTGAAATATTACAAATAAAAGTTGCTCATGCATCATCAATTACTCTCTGATCAGGACATTTATAAGCAGATGCTGATATACTATCACAGGAGATGTTTAGAAATAAAATGGAAAGGCTATTCAGGATGCTAATGTGGGCTAGCTCTTGATATTAATACCTATAGTGGACTTACAGATGATGGTTGTTAACCTAGCCCTCAGTTAGGCTTGCTGTTGTTAATTATTTGGATTTGACACTCAGTGTGTGACCACAGTTTGGTTATGATGGCCTGTACGTCATTTGTGTGTGTGTGTGTCTGTGTGGTGAGCTCACCATTGCAGAGCGCCATAGCACACTCCCCAGGCAGCGTGTGAATAATTAAACTTCATCGGCAGCCGGAGGCCTGCACTCTCCTCTCCTCTCCCCCGCTGGAAGTCATCTCTTTAGCTCCTGTCATCCAGACATAAATCACAGAGAGCTCTCGTCACCACCGCCGCGATTGACATCTCCTGCCTGCGAGAGAGGGGAGAGGAGGAGAGGAGAGGAGAGGAGAGGAGAGGAGAGGAGAGGAGAGGGGGAGGGGAGGGGAGGGGAGGAGAGGAGGGGGGGGAGAGGAGATGACAGGAGGGGAGAGGAGAGGAGAGGAGGGGAGGGGAGGGAGGAGGGGAGAGGAGGTGCCAGGGGAGGCACCCCTGTAGCTAGTAGCTACAGCTACTCTGAAAAAATAAAGGGTCTGACCCCCCTGATTAGGACCTGGACCACCCTCCCCCCCCAAAAGCTAGTGTGCAGCGGCTGGCTGGGGCACCTGCACCGTACGCCAGTGACCCGGGTTCGATTCCCGCCCCGTGGTCCTTTCCGGATCCCACCCCGACTCTCTCTCCCACTCGCTTCCTGTCGTTCTCTACTGTCCTGTAAATTAAAGGCATAAAAGGCCAAAAAAAAATATATAAAAAAAAAATGGTGTGTTTAGCAGCCAGAATTGTAAACCCACGGACCCCCGCTAATATCGTATGCACATGTATTTTATAAATGTTGTCAGTAACAGTGCCTAACAGTGGCTTGTGACTTTAATACACACAAGTGTATTACACTATTGACATTTGAGTTGAAAAGAAAAAAAACTGCCTTTTAATACGCATAGTCGACCCCGATTGTCATAGTGTAATTGGAACTCTGGGTGTGCGCTCACCCACAGCCTCAACCTCTCAAATCCTCATAGTGTACATCCCTGTAGCTTCCATCCTCCACATCCGTCAAATCATGCAAATTGTACAGTTCAGTGGTTATCTTAGAATAATTTTATTTCCAAAAAGGGTTAATAAAGGTCATATTCTGCATGATCATGACTGTGATCAAGCAGTAAGAGTTATGCTTGAACCACAGCTGTAGTGTGGTCCTCGTGGGCAGCCTTTGGGTGCAGTGGAACAGCAATAAACATGGCTTCTGGCTTCTGTTGGTTTCCCTTTGTCTCATTTCTTGACCTTGTGGACGCTGGTTGTGCTGAGGGATGGCTGGACTCTCTCTCTGTGACACCAGTTCTCTCGGCACACTCTATCAGTGGGCCCCCCAAATCCAATTGGCTCCGTAAATACTCAAGTGCAGGCGTCCCCTCAAGGTGAATGAAAGTCACTGCTGCTGTTAGCCCGATGAGGGAGAGGTAGAGAGTGGTCAGTATGCTCTGGGGACACGCATGGACAGGGCTGTGGGGACTCCACTATAGGCACCTGGGGACAGCTGTGGGTGGGCCATCAGTGGACATCACAGAATTGATCACCAGAGGAGCAGATATAGTCCCATGTGTCTAAAGATTAATGAGCAGTGAATGGGACACGGGTGAACCTGCAATTTGTTAGAGGGAGAGGAAAAAATCACTTGCATATACACAGACAAACATAGATGCTTACAGGACTACTCATGCATAAATGTACACACACACACACACACACACACACACACACACACACACACACACTTGCTGAGGTTATGATAAAAGTATCAAACTAATTACCCCAAGCTGACTTTTAAAGGGAAAAGTGTTGCTGGGGACAAAATCACATTTCCCGAAAAGCCATACGGTCACATTCCTACCAGCTATATTTAGGAACTCGCAAGCTGCATAAGACACACACACACACACACACACACACACACAAAGCTGTACTCAGAGAAGCCCAGCTTTCTGCAGTTGTCCGGGGAGTGAAAAGTCTAAGTAGGGCATATCTGCTTACAGGCTCTTATTTTTTTCTGTAGTGCAGATGTGCTCCTTCAATGCTCTCTCTCTCTCTCTTTTTCTCTCTCTCTCTCTCTCCCACTCTCCTGTTTCATCCCCCCCTGCACAGTATGATCTCTAACCCTGCACCTCCCTCCTCAGTGGCTCCCTAGTGCTGCTCCTCATGCTTGTGGTGTGGAGGAGCAGGGAGGAGAGGGGCTGATTCATGCTCATCCCCCCACATCCTCTCCACCTGCTCGTGGTGAGAAGGGGAGAGTGGAGTTCACGGATGTGCTTATGGCCACATTAACCCTGGTGTGTGTGTGTGTGTGTGTGTGTGTGTGTGTGTGTGTGTGTGTGTGTGTGTGTGTGTGTGTGTGTGTGAGATATCTATTCAAAAGTGAACCCTGAAATTCTGAGTGCATCTGTAGTCCCAAAAATACACTGCAGTTTGATGCACTAAAACTTACACTGTAGTGCACTTTGATGCACTGTTCTTACACTGTAGAAGCTGAACGCAAAAAGGGGCCTCAGAGTCAGCTGCTACCGAAGTTCAGTAACAAAACAAAAACACACCAAGATTATAATATATTATACTTCATTTTGTCAACTAGAGTGACGTGAGGTTAACATGAATGAGAATGTTTCTATACATATGTATAAATAAATATTTCTGTAATATGCTCATTGCTCATCTTATGTTGTCCTATGTTTAAGTATATGTAAGTTTACGTAAAGACATTTCATGATCTTTCTGTTCTTCTGACTTTGCTATGGTTTACTTATGGCATTGGCAAAACAATATGCTCTATTTTTTATGCCACTACATTAACTTGAACTGAATTGTGAGAGACAGCAATAGCATAAGATATATTGTAATGGAGGAACATAAGGGTGGTTGGTCATTTTAAAATGGAGAAGGAACCCACACACCCATGGCCAGCTGTTTCCTCACGTGTGATAAAATAATTCCCTTTTTGTGGAGGCTGACCCTATTCTCACTTCACGGTAATATGACTGTGTCCCTGATAGAGGCTGAATGGGGATTGGGAGTTATGGATGGATGGCAGTTATGTGTGTGAGTGATGGACTATATGGGTGAGTGTGGGTGTGTGTGTGTGTCTTTCTGTGGGAAAGAAAGGAGAAAAGCTCACACATATGCATGTGTACACATACACACACACGCTCATACACACACTTCTTCTCTTACAAGCAATCGCATGCAAGCTCATACATTCACTAAACCTTGAAAAGCAATCAGTATTGGGATAAATCTCACAATAATCACTGGGATATTCCAACTCACCGACTAAAGCAACTATTTGTCCTTCAATTCCGTGCGGGAGCCGTTTGCGTGGATAAGAAGTACGCATGCAGTGGGATGGGAAGTACCACAGCGCACTGGGATTAGGCAGAAAACGGAGATTATAATCTGAGCTCCACGCTGCCTTTGTAGAAGAGCTGGATTGAACTCTGTCGGTTGGCTGTTGCTTTAGTATTTTGTATTTTTCTACTGTAATCTGTAGCCCAGTACAACAGGACTGATGGCCCAGTCAGGTCAGGGGGAGTCAGTCGGCTCGTCACAGCACTGACTCTGGCAGGAAACAGCCAACCACAGTGAGGTGATGCGAGTGGAAACTGAAGGAACTACATGTTTGTTTGTTTGTTTGTGTGTTTAGTACGCACAGCACATGGTGAAAGCATAGTATTTGAATCATAGGCTGTCATGTCAGGGGTGTGTGATTTCAGCAACATTAAGTGTGTGTGTGTGTGTGTTCTCATGGTAATAGCAAGTTATCAAAGTGAAGATGTTTACTGCCCACTAGGGAATTGTGTGTGTGTTACATGATATGGTGTGGGACTGTGTGTGTTTGTGTGTATGTATGTGTGTCTGCATGTGGCCTCCAAGACTGTGCCTTCATAAATCTAAATCTTCACCTTGGCTATTTCTTCTCTTCTCCCTCCCTTTTTTTGCTCTCTCTCTCTCTCTCTCTCTCTGCTGATACCTCTTTCTCTCTCTCTCTCTCTTTCTCTCTCTATACTGTCCTTCTTCAAGTGCTCACTCCATCCAGGTTAAGGCAGGCCTGTCAGTCCCAGATGGATTCCCCCCCTCCACCCAGTCATCATTTATCTGTTTTTCCCATCTACCAACCCCCACCCCACCCCGCTCAGTGGACCTCAGACCCCAGAGAATTCCAGCTCAGGATTTCTGACGTGTGTGTGTGTGTGTATAGTCCCTATGATAATAGTCATCAAAGTGAAGATGTTTACTGGCCGGAAAATGGTGATGCCGGAAGGTGTCAGACTACGAGGTTGCCTTGGCGAAGGTCAGGTGACCATCTCATTCGTCTTCACCTCCTCCCTTCTTTTTTTGGGGTAGGGAGTGGCTTTAGGAAGAGCGAGTGATATGGACACGGGAGTGGAGGAGTGAAAGGAGGAGGCCGAAAATAGGCTGTGAGGAGTGTAGAAGTGCTGCAGTGACGTGGCTGTTGCATATTTATAAGCGGCTACTCCATATTTATAGGTGGATATTCCATATTTATAAGCGCTTCATAAAACATGAATTAGTGGGATGGCCTTTTTTGATTGTGCTAGTTTCATGATAAGGATGAGATGAGGGATGACCGCTTCCTCTGTGTGTGTGTGTGTGTGTGCGTGTGAGTGTGTGTGTGGTGTATGTGTGTTTGTGTGTGCACTGATGAGAGTAAGAGAAAGGTGGTGAGCTTCCACCGCTGACTTGCAGATAGAATTTTTGGAATGCTCTGTTTTGAATGATGTGTGTCTTAGAACCTCTGTATAGGTATCTGTATGTATGTGTGTGTGTGTGTGTGTGTGTGAGAGAGAGGGTGAATGTGCACAGACATATTCAATATAGCTTTCATGTAGTTTTTTTGGAGTTTTCTTTTGATACTATGAATGTGTGTGTGTGTGTGTGTGTGTGTGTGTGTGTAGGTTTGAGGTGCTGTTGAGGGATGGACTGTTGAGGCATGTTTCGCTGACTAAGCAGCATGGCGTTGGGGCTCTGTGATGTTTTATTAATTTGCTCTAAAAGCAGAAGGGTTTAGACCGAATTCATTTCCCATTCCACACACGCACGCACGCACGCAGGCGTACACGCACACGCACACGCACTCTGAAACTGTGACATGTGTGTATGTCATGGGTTGGAGAGAAAAGGCCCAGCTTGACGTGTCACTTGGATTATGGTATGATACTCTTAAGGTTGTGTGATGTATATCTTCTACGATAATATTGAACGATGTGCGAGCTGACATTGTCAAATTATGCTAGGTGCTTCTACATCATGGAGGAAAACAAAACTTTAGTGATTGGGAAATGTTAGGAATTTAGCAATAAGAGAAGCATTACATAGTAGGGATGTAGTGGTGGTCATAAAATGACAGAAAATATTAAAGGAAAATTCTGGTATTTTTTTTTAGTCCCTTTTCTGGTTTGTTTTGGATGAGCTAGAGTGGTGGACACCAAAATTTTGACGATTGGTCCTGTCTCGACTTTTCTGACTGGTTTTGAAACGCCTTTAACTTCTCAGAGTGGCTGCAAACAGGCATATTGTAGGCTACTCAAACATGTCCTAAAACAACCCTTAACGTTCGTTTTCAAAACTGTGCAACTCACCGAGTGGTTAGTGGTGTTCGTTGATTATTAAAAGCAAATATATCGGCGCAATGTATGATTTCCAGCCGTCTTATTTGCTATTGTGGAACTATTTACAACCGCTCAATATTTTAACCTGAAGCATAGACGGTGGCGCAGTAATATCAATGTGCAATGAGTCTTCCAACAGAAATCAATGGGATTTTACAAATTGCCAAATAAAATACGACAGTATTTCGCTACGCTACTTGTTTTGGAACATCAACGAACACCACTAACCACTCGGTGAGTTGCACAGTTTTGAAAACGAACATTAAGGGTTGTTTTAGGACATGTTTGAGTAGCCTACAGTATGCCTGCTGGCAGCGACTTTGACTAGTCAAAGGTGATTCAAAACGAGTCAGAGAGGTCGAGACAGGACCAATCGTCAAAATTTCGGTGTCCACCACTCTAGTTCATCCAAAACAAACCAGAAAAGGGACTCAAAGTGCTAAATACCAGAATTTTCCTTTAAGACTTCTTTTGTCAATATCACATGCCTATGAGACTATGTATTTATTTTTATTGATTGATTTTATTGTTTTTTCCGTGCTCAGTATTGTTATTGTGTTACTCTGGCCCACCCAAAGGTTAAATACATATTTAACAATTCAATGACATTAATAATTCAATAATACAATATTGATACTTGTGGTGTAGCACTGTACTTATGCTGTATAGATTTCCTCGACTCTCTCTCTGTGCATGTGTGTGTGCGTGTGCGTGTGCGTGTGCGTGTGTGTGTGTGTGTGTGTGTGTGTGTGTGTGTGTGTGTGTGTGTTGTTTGTACATTTAAGAACGCAAAAGGCAAAAAAATAATTTGTTTTTAGTCAGGGTAATGCTGCTAATGACATTGACTTGTGTTTTCACTGCCTTGTAGTTGAGTTGTTGGGCTATTAAAATGTGATGGTTAAATGTTCATTTGGGTGTTTTAAATGGTCCCAGCTGTGCTCCTCCAGTATCGCTGAGTTTCAAGGATAGGGCAAAGCAAGGTCAAAGCTTCACTTTAAAACCCCAAACAGATAAGCGTCTCCCTTGAATGGACAATGATCGTATAGTATACTGCTTCTCGTAATGATTTAAATGAGTGTAGTAAATGGCATTTCTACTTAACAGAGTCCTGTTATTTTGACCCCACTGGCTTACCATAGTTTCAGTGCAACTTAGCATAGCGTTGCACTGGTTAGCGGAGTGTCTCCTTTTGCACACGGATACTGTAGGATTGCGTAGCCTCGTTTCTGGGTGAGAGAACTGTCTGAATATAGAGTGGTGTCTTGTGGTATGTGTGTGTGTGTGTGTGTGTGTGTGTGTGTGAGAGAGAGAACTGATGGAAGCCTCACTGGTTGGGGAACAACTGCAGTGCAGTGCGAGAGAGGATATTCCAGAGGTAATCTCTTTCTCTCTCTCTCTCTCTCTCTCCCTCCCTCTCCCCTGCCCCTCCTCCTCTCTTTCTCTCTTCCTCTCCCTCTCCCCCCTCTTTCTCTCTGTCCCTTTCTTGCTCATGTGCGGCATCGTTCTGTGTTATGTAAGACACCTCATTTAGGCCTGACTTCAAATGAACAGAAATCAAACATCTATTCTGCAGTTATAAATAGGGTTTTCTTACACACACACACAAATGTGTGTGTGCGTACACACATGCATACATACACACACTCTCTCTTTTTCTCTCTCTCTGTCTCTCTCTCTTTCCTCTCTGTCTCCTCATTCTCACTCACATAGCAGCCCCCACCTTTGCCATCGGCTCTGTTACAACACATGACACACGCAATCTCTGGCACACTCACACACACACAAACTTACACACACACACTCCCACACACACACTCCCACACACACAAACTCACACACACACAGACTATGAGCCTTGAGTTTAGTCTCATTGATATTTGTATCACTGATATATAGCTGAGATGCATTTCACACACTCTCTCTATCTCTCTCTCTCACACACACACACACATACACTGACACGTTGACTGAACAGTGAAACCATTTGAT
>NC_063207.1:15177864-15192864 GCF_017589495.1 Alosa alosa | reverse complement strand
ATCGTGATGGACGATGATATCGTCGGGGGTGGGGGTTAGTGTAGTAAACAGCCTATAGGTATGTCTGTACAGAAATACATTTATAATGTTCTACATAAAAAAATAAAAAATATATTATATAGGCTATGCGGCCTGATGAAAGTGGACAGCTAAGAGAGACATACTGACCAGGCTACCGAAGTTGTGTAGATCGAATCCAAGAAAATTGTTGTGAAAGACGGATAGACAATCAATCTGAACACTTGCGTGTGCACCAACCAGCAGAATATTACACATTGCCAGCCTTCGCTGGACCCAGCAAAAAAGCTACTTAAGACTACCATTGTGGTCACTCATTTAAAATATTAGTACTATGCAGCATCCCACGTTATCAGGCTACCGTCTATGCTGACTATGAGGGCGGCAGGAAGTGAAAGTAAAGGGCTGCAATCGCGCAGTCCAGACTATAGGAGGGTGAAGTAAAAACACTTTTACAAATAACTTAATCCCCGACCACTCCGCTGCTGTCTGGGACTTTTGCTAAATGCATGAAATACAAGCCTTACAGTGAAAGACGGATAGGCTACCTTCTGATCCTATATATATTTTCTGCTAAAACATTAGGCTACATATTACGTCCAATGTAGGCTATAGGCCTGTGAGACATGTAGGCTACTAAAGGACAATTAGGCTACACATTCACGTCACAGTCAGGAATTATTTGAATAAGAGGGTAGACTAATAAGTCTTTTATTTTACAAGACAGTAGACTAATACGTGATAACTGTTTGGCTGACAGCCTTTAAAGTAGGCTCAATTTCATTTTCAGGGAAAGTTTTTTTTTTTTTAATGTTTTAGCCTGTTACAGCAGGAATTAGTGACTGGCATGTGGGGGCGTGGCATCACGATGGTTGCTTTCCATCGTGATATGCCTGTCAACCATCACCAATGGAATGTGTCTCTGTGTGTGTGTGTGTGTGTAGGGTTGTCGTCCATCGGCACAACCCTAACACACACACACAGAGACACACACAAACACACTTACACACATCTCTCAGCATCTGTGTGTGTGAGAGAGAGAGAGAGAATTGAATTGAATTTTCAAAAACTCTTTATTACAATCTTAAAAATACATCAAGATCAACTTGACACTATACTCAAAAAGTAAAAGTAATGTGCAATCTGTAGCTTATCATTCTCAACAATACACATCACGCTGTTGTAGCACCATTTTTCCTCAAAAACATCAAGAATCTTCATAGATTTATAAAAATGAAAATCAATCAACATAATGACACCTTACAAGAATAGAAAACACCATTGGGATATCAACATCTACATCCTGCTCAACTTTCCTTTTACGACTAACATATATCGCCATCTTTGCTTAGAAAGTTTAGGAGCTGACACTTGAAGCTGATGCTTTTGTACATATTTAAAACCAAAAATGAAAATCTCCTCAAGAGAAACTTTCATCAAACTTAAAGAAAAGTGCCATAAAACAGCAAAAGAGGTCTGAGCCTCTGGCAGTGCATAAAGGCATGGAATACAGTCTCCTTACAGAACAAAAAGGGCACCCTGATCAACCATTGGATTTAAAACAGAAATAAAAGCATTCACTGCTATTGCACCATGCAGAATACGCCATTGTAGATCGCCAGCTTTTTAGTTAATGGTGACTTGTACAAGCGACGCCATTGTGGTTTGACATCATTTTCAACCTGCAACACTTAGGCCAGGGTGTATCCACCCTCTTGTCCAGAGACCTTTTATTTAGGGAGAGAACACACAGTTTGTACAATGATTTACTAGTTGCAGCTGTAGGACCCAGGAAAACTAAACTATCTGGGAGTAAGAAGCAACCAGTGCAACCTGTTAAATCTGGAAGTAGAGTAAGTCTGGGAAAGGGGTCATGGCCATGGTCAGGACTACCCCCCAAAATAATCTCCAAGCAATTGCATCTCCTCCCCAGTTAGGAGAGACCGCCATTTCCCAAGTAGCTGATCAACTATCCTAATGGACTTCACACCTAAGTGCTGAGCTAAAGCATGGCTTTTACTGATATCAGGACCAGCAAACTCTACTAGATCCCCAAGGGTTGTAACTCCAGAGCTGATAAGCTTAGAAGTAGGTACCAGGGACAAGTCCTGACTCACATCAAGAACCTAACCATGAATCAGAGGCTCCTTTTAACAACCAGAATAATGAGCTTGTCTGTCGGGCGCTGGAATTATAAACAGAGACCAGACTTTGAACAGATTCTTATAAAATGCAGGAAGTAAATTAAAATTCATTCTATTTGGATTAAACCAGAACAAAGACCTATCTAAGCCCAACCCTTCAAAAGTTGTAAAAATACAACAGGCTGCAGCTTTCCAGCTTGAGTCCAGTGATCCTGTGAGAAGACGCTGTACAAACTGCAGACGGAAGGCAGCACCGGACTCTGTAGATGAATAAGTCCATGTCCACCATCCTCCTTAGGCAGATATAAAACACTCTGAGGTACTCCAGTGTAGATTGTCCCAGAAAAAAAAAATCAACCAGGACTGACTGAATCTTCGGGTAGCAGGTTTGAAGGAGGATCCACACAAGCCAGCCGATGCCAAAGAGAGGATGCAACCAGGTTGTTAATAATGAGAACACACCCCTGTAATTTAAGTAATACTGAAAAGAAATTTCCATTTCTCTAGACGACCTTTAACTTTTTCAATTACCCCATCAAAATTCTTTTGAATAAAAGCATCATCACCTAAGAAAACACCCAGGTATTTAAAACCACCCCTATTCCAAACTAAGCCATCAGGCAGACCAGGTTCGCCACTCACCCAACTCCCAACCAGCAAGGCTATGCTTTTTGACCAATTTACCTTTGCTGAAGAAACAACCTTAAATTCATTGCAAATTTTTAAAAGCGTGTCAACATCTCTCTGGCCATTAACAAGGACAGCCACATCGTCAGCATAAGCTGACAATTTAAAAACATCATCACAGTTAGGGATTTTCACTCCAACAATCTCCTTCCTCAACCTTACAAGGAAAGGTTCAATAGCCAGACTATACAGCATGCCCGACAAGGGACATCCTTGACGGACACCTCTGTATAATTTTTAAAAGGAGCTAACAAATCACCATTAACCTTGAGAATACTTTCAATGTCACAATACAATGCTTTGATCATGCTAATAAAATTGGGGCTGAAACCAAAGGCTGACAAGGTATTCCACAAATAATTATGCTCAACCCTATCAAAAGCCTTTTCTTGGTCAATTGAAACCACACCAAAATCCAGATTGAAGTATTTGCCAATATAGAAGACATCTCTGATGAAGGAAACATTGTTGTGAATCAATCTGCCTGGCACACAGTAGGTCTGGTCAGGGTGGATTACCTGCTCCAAAACCTCCCCAAGTCTATTTGCTAAAACTTTAGACAGCAGTTTGTATTCAGAGCAGAGGACTGACACCGGCCTCCAGGACCTTATATCTGTTCTGTCAGGTCTCCCTTTTTTGGCAGTGAAGTGAGCACTGCTCTACGGCAGCTCAGTGGCAGCACCCCTCTGGTGATGCTGTCTCTCAGAACAGCAAGCACATCTGTGCCCAGCTCTGGCCAAAAGGACTTATAAAGTCTACTGGCAGGCCATCCACCCCAGGTGCTTTGCCACTCTCCATACTGTGGAGGGCTCTCTCCAGCTCCTCTAGGGTCAACACCCTTCCAAGGGCTGTGTTTGCCTCTTCAGATACCTTAGGTAGGTCACAAAGAAAAGCCTTGTCAGTCGCCTGATCTTGTGGATTTTCGCTGTTATAAAGCTCCTTATAAAAATGTACTGCTCTATTATGCATTTCTGGAGAATTAGAAAGGATTCTCCCATCTTCAGACCTCAAAGCATGAATGAACTTCCTCTGTCCATTCTTTACCTCCAAGTTAAAAATAATTTTGATGGTACATCCATCAGCTCCACACTCTGGAAGCGGGACCTGACCAGAGCTCCCTGTGCCCTCAAACCTAAAAAGTCAGCCAATGTTTTCTTTTTTGAGTTAAGAATTTCAGTGGGTGCCTGATCACCCGTTTGTTCTGCCAGATTTTGAAGTTCGGGATTATTTCCTCCTCTATTTTTTCATTGAGAGTGTTATGTTCCTTGTGACATTGGCTGTATAATTCCTGGCAGAGTTGTTTTATTTGTACCTTGGCACAATCCCACCATTGCTGCAAAGACTTATAACAGGATTTCGTGGTTCTAAATTCCTTCCAGAAAAAAAGGAAGACTTCTCTAAAATGGCCATCAGCCAACAATTGGTATTAAAGTGCCAGTAGGCACTTTTTGGTTTTACAAATTCTAGAAATAAAGAACAGAAAACCAAACTATGGTCAGAAAAGCCAACTGGAATTATTGAACATTTCCTGAATAGACTACGCTGATGTTTGAAACCATAAAACCTGTCAAGTCTTGCAAGAGACAAACAATTATTATATGAGTGTGCCCAAGTATATTGCTTCTGTTCACCATGAAAGTTCCTCCAAATATCACTAAGATCATTGGACTTCATAATCTCTACAAGCCGTCTACGAGAGGGCATGTGCGGCTCGACATGATTTCTGTCAAAATTTTGTGCAGTACAATTGAAATCTCCTCCAAGGATAAGAATATCCTCTGAACAGCAATTTTTTATAACATTTCCAATAGTATTTAAAAACAGCATTCTATCTGTTGCCAGTGTAGGAGCATAAATGCAAATAAACACAAAAAAACGATTTTCAAACTGGGCTCTGACCTTTAAAAGTCTTCCCTCTATAACTTCATCAACATCAAAAGTGATGGGAATAAAGGACTTAGAAAACAGAACTGCAACCCCACCACTAGTAGAAGTACCATGACTAAGTATGGACAGACCATCAAACTCCTGAGCCCAAGCAGCTGCATTAGACGATCACTGTGCGTTTTTGCATAAAGAGAACATCAAACTTATTCTGTCTGATTGTTTCAAACACAGAGAGCCTCTTAATTTTTTCTCTTAGCCATTTACATTTAAAGAAGCAACAATTTTAAATTAACCCATCATTATAAAGAAAAAAAAAAAAAATAAATATAGACATATGCAATCAGCCATCCTAGGACACAAAGTGGAAATTGTTTTTTAACATTTGTCATCGTTGGCATTCAGTAGAACATTGAGTTTTGTGAGAATCTTTTTAGGCTAAATCCTTCTTGATCAGTGATGCTACCATCACGCATAAATGTCGTGATTTGTTCATAAACTGTTCAATGTCAGGAAAAAATTAGTCTACCGGACCTTCCTAGAATGTTTTGTGTCCTTAAGGAATTTCTTTATATCCTCCACTCTATAATTTGAAAAGGATAGCCGCTTAGTCGCAAGCTGCAGGTTACACTACAGTCAGAAAGATCACTTTCACTCTCATTATCAGTCAATTCTATATGAGCGCCCCCCTTTATTCTTTATAATGCTTTCTTTTTCCTTTATTCGACGGTGCTTTAAACACATTATTGTCCTCCTCCAACACGGAGGTTTCCATGTCTTCCATATAGACGGAAACCTCCCCATTAATGGCATCATCATTGCTCCCCTGACAGTTCTGAGAATCAGTGATAGTTTCCCCCAAAAGTGCGGAAAGATCCTCCCCATCAGCCGATCTAACATCATTGATTTTCCCGATGCCCTTGGACTGAATTTAACGTTAAATCAGGAGTTTGGCTCTCCGCCCACTAGCAGAGGCAGCAGCCTCCTCCTCATTATTTGCACCAAAGTTAACATTAGGTTCGTTGTTGGTCTCTTTAGACGTTCCCTCTGCCACATCACCCGTAGATTCATTGCTATTTTCACTGTTTCCACTATTATTCGTGTCATCCTTTTTATCAGGACACGCCACAAGACGAGATGCCCGATTGTCCACAACCAAAACATTTCATAACGCTTAGTTGTTGCATAAATCGCGATAATTAAAGTTATCCACAGTCACATTAATTGTCAAGTCCAATTCATCATTGTTATTCTTAAGGATCATGTACACCTAAACGCCTGAAGGACACTATATGTTTCAACAACGGAGATTTACTCGCAATTGGGATTTTTTTAATTGTTGAGACCACTTTGTCATAGCGCGACAGTGTTTGTCCTAGAATCTCATCAGAAATGAATGGGGGACATTAGACAAAATGACTTTCTTGGAAGGTGTAGAAAGAGGGGCAACAGAGTAAAAACGCCATCTATCACCGCGCCATTCTCCGTCAGCTGATTGGCAAACTCAATTGATTTTAAGAAAAGCATAATCGCGTTGTTCATGCGAGGATGCTGATACGATATTCTCATGACCAACAATTTCTCCGCAGCCAAACTACAATCCTCAACACTGGCTGCCGATGCTATTTTAACAGCATGCCCGAAGTTAGTTGACCAAAATCTCTGCCATGATTCCAGCACAAGACTGGAGGCAGTCGCTTTAGGGGAAAACCCCCTGTTTATTGCCAGAAAACTAAACCAAGCAACAATCTTTAGTACTCCAGCAGAAAGTAATAGATAGAAAGAAAGAAAATAGAAGTAAAGTGAGAAATAGAGATTTAAACAGAACACTCGTTCGAGGTACAGCGACCGAAACACCATCCTCTCACCACTGACTCCGCCCACTCACACCAACCATGCGCACAGAGAGAGAGAGAGAGAGAGAGAGAGAGAATCTCGGGGACTGGACTAAATGAATGAATGAATGTCACTTTTGTCCTTTGTGGGAGTGTGTATCCAGCGCGGTGGCAGGGCCGTGTGCTGTTTGGAATTCTATATGTCGTCCCGCCCTCCCAGTGCCACACCGATGCTGATGGCCATTCATCATGGGCCTAATTAATTGATTTATTTTCTGCCACTCTCGGGTCAACGCATGCTTAAACAGCCCCCGTCGATGTCACCGCCATGAGGTCACTACGGAGGGGAAAAACCAAGCAAATCCGGGAAAGGGGAATCGGGCGTTTCCATAGTTACTGCTACACTTTAACAACATTTTATTTATTTTTTTTTTTTTGGATGGGGGTTGTCCTACTCATAGCTGCCTTCATGGCTTGAGATAAAGATTACTGCATTAGTGAGTTATTGTTAGACACAGACTTTAGGGTCTCACTGAGACAGGTGAACTAAAATGAACTTCTGTTTTTAATTTTGCTGATAAGAAGATCTGTGGAATGGGCTGCCTATGGGAATGATGATGAACTGAAAGTGCTTTGTGCATTGTGGTACACTACGCTATCCACATAAATATTTCCACATAATTATTTGTCTCTGTTTGAGTAGCTACGATTTCTCAGTTCTAGGTGAGACTTAAAAAAGTAAAAAGTGTTAAGACGACGTGATCCTGTATGAGGCTAGTGTGACTGTCCTATTTCAGTCCGCCACAGTGTGACTGCCAAATGCCTTTTTGATATGGTTTAGTGTCCCACTTACAATATATTTCAAACTGGTGATTCAAAAAGACAGTCATTGAGGTAGCACATTGGCAGGCATAGAGGAAATGTTTGGATGGTTTTACCTTGAGTAATGGTGTGAGTGCATGTGTATTGGTCTCTATTTGTCTCACAATCTGGTCTGTCTCTTTCTCTTGGCCTGTTTGTCTGTCTTTCTCTAGTGAGTGACAGCTGCTTCAGGAACCTAGCTGAAGACCGCAGTGGCATCAACCTCAAAGACCTTGTCCATGATCCCTCTCTGTGAGTACTGTGACACACATATACATACACACACACACAAATAGAAACACACACACAGAGAGAACAGAAGGCATACACACATCTCAGATTACACTCTCAGACATACACACATACACACAGTCACACGATTCTTTCTGTCATTTGCTCACACACAGATGTGTGACCAGTGCGACCAGCAGTGAATCATATACAGACACACATGCGCACACAATTTCTCCTCCCCACAATGACACCCAAGCACACACACACACACACACACACACATCTGCCCAGTGTTATTGTGTGCCTCACGTACACGTCCACTGACAGGCCACTTTGTCCAAGGACAGACCCCCTCCGCTGCTGCCTCGTGCCCCCTCCCTCCTCACCCCGGAGCTGGGGGTCAATCTCCAGTGTGTAGCATGGCATTTAAATAATTGATTAATCCCAGTCCAATTACGCCCGTGCCACACTTGATATTTCATGCTGGCACGGGAGGACGGCTTTGATAGATGATGCTCTGACATTGCTCGTGCTTGGACTCTCAGCACTGCTAACAGGGCTTTAATGTGCCTTCCTCTGTGTGTGTGTGTGTGTGTGTGTGTGTGTGTGTGTGTGAAGTGTCAGGAAGTGGACTGTGTGTGTGTGTGTTTGTTTGCTGAAAGTGTAAATGCATATGGGTTGAAGGAGATGTGAAGGAGCCTTTTGCATGCATTTGTGATTAACTGTGTGTGAAAGATAGATAGAGAGAGAACAGGAGAAAGAGTGAAAGAAACCTCCATAGAAAGGTGCATTGAAACGTGCTTTCTCAGTAGTCCAGGGCTTGGTGTATGGGTCCCATTTCAAGTCAAGGCCTCTAAGGATGTTCACCATTACCTTAGACTCTGTGTGTGTGTCCATGTGTGTGTCCATGTCCTCTGTGTGTATACATGTGTATCTACTGTATGTGGGATGAATAGAGAGAACCCAAAATGTGTGTGTGTGTGTATATATCTGACCTGCAGACAGTCCAGTCGTGTTAATTAGCCTGTGCAGTCTCCCTAGCTGACCCCCCCCCCCCACACACACACACACACACTCCCATAGCTGTCTGGCTGACGTCAGGTGGGCCTGGGCAGCCAACCTCATAGGCAGGTCACTCCGGACACAAGGTGACGCCAACTCACTTAAAGTTGGAAGAACTGCTCAGGAACAGACAGTAGCTCTCCGGAGAGGTGAGCGTTGTGTAAATAAATCTGAGGGATTCTAAAGCGGGCAAGGGCGCATTGACCAGACCTGGGCAGTTGGATGTATTTCAAATGTCTTTGCTTTCTAGAGCTTTTCTGCAAAATCGAGAGTTCAGGAACTAAATACTAGTGATGTTTTGATGTATTCTCCATAAGGTACATTACAGATCTCAAGTACATAAGACATGTACATGGAAACAAAAATATGACTCTTACACACACACACACACACACACACACACACACACACATTTGGACAGGTAAACGGGAAGTCTATGAAGAGTATCTGTCCCTGTTGTGATCATCATCTGTAAGTCCCCCTTCATCTCTTTCCTTTTGTCCTCTCTGTACATCCCTTCTTCCCTCCGCCTCTCTCCTCCTGAAGGACACATTGCCCCCCCCACCCCCCGCTGGTGTCCCAGATGAAACGCAGTATTAATGGAGGCCAGAGTAGAGTGCAGCAGGAGGCTGTAGATCTCTTCCTCTTTCTCTCTCTCTCTCTCTCTCTCTCTCCACACGCTGTCCTTTGGCTGCCTGTGAGAGAATCCAGACAAGTGAATTGACTGAGAGAGAGAGAGAGAGAGAGAGAGAGAGAGGTGGAAGTAATAGTAATGTGGAAGGAGAGTGTGAAGGAGAGAGAAAAAAAAAAGTGGAGAGATGGAGGCACTTAGAGAGAGGCAGGGTGAGGTTTGGGCTAGACAGGTGGTATACTAGAGAGAGAGAGAGAGAGAGAGTGTGAGTCTGTTTCGAAGTTGTTTTCCATAGTCTGAAACTCAGGGTCAGAGGAAGAAGGGAGAGAAATGGAGGAAGAGGGAAAGGAGTGGTGAAGAGTGGAGGATAAGGAAGCAAAAGAGATGGAGGGAGAGAAAAGAGTGGTAGAGTGAGAGAGGAGTGTGCGGGAGCAGTGAGAGAGAGGGGAGGGAGAGAACCGAGTGGTAGAGTGAGTGTGCGGGTGAAGTCCCCCTCCTGTCTTGGCTGCTCAGGGACTCACCGTAACGCTCCTCATTAAGCTGACTGCCTGGGCCCCGCCTGTGACCTGAGGGGTCCACTCTCCAGTGAGGGGACATCTGGGAACACCATGCCTCCACACACACACACACACACACACACACACACACACACACACACAGACTCATATACATACACACTCATATACATACACACAAACAGGTACACACACACACACACAAACACAAAACTGCCAATGGGTAGGGTGTTGGCTCCTTGAAATGTCCTTGAAAGAAAGATCATATAGTCTTTGTGTGTTTCTGCTTTGTGTAACAATCTCCCACCCTAACACCTGTAGGAATAGCCAGTCAGGTGACTGGTTCCGTATGTAGATGTCACTCATCTTGTACTGGGTCATCAAGTATTTTGATAAAAAATATGAAGCCATTTTCTTCAACCCTATCAAATACAAATAACAAAATACTATTTTTTATTTGAAATATGTAATACATGTATCATAAATACTGCACATCCCTTGGAGTAGACATCACTTGTTCTGGGATACCATATTTGTTTCAGGAGATACTGTATGCAAAATATATTCTTAATTCAGTTATATGGTAGCATTTAATTGTTGCCACGGCGACCATTAGGGTTTTTGATAATGGTTTTATATCTGAAAATGTCCAGGGCTCCAGACTGTACAAGTTCACCGAGTTTCATGCCTTTATGAAAGAATTTGACCTAATTTTCATATATCCCCTGTACTATGAAAGTTCAGTGCAGCAAAGGTGCAGCTTTTGGCCATTGACCTATGCAGAAATAATTCCAATTTTGACAATGTTCCACCACTTGGTTCGCCATCTACAGTAGCAGGTGGAAAAGGGCCGTAATCCAGTCAATCACCTAGTTGAGCTGAGCTTCACTGTGCATGTATACATACTGAGTGAGTTACACAACAGGACTTATCTTACAGAAGCGTTATGCTAGCTTTTTTGCTGATACTGTTAAAAGCTTGCTAACATTCCTCTTCAAAAATGCAAAAGCAACACCTGATGTTCCAGGTTGTTGCATGTAATTTTCTTTGATAGGAGTGGTCTGTCCCCCAAAAGGGACAAAAATACTGTGGAGTATTATATTGGAGTTGAGGGCTGGCAGGCCGAGGATCAGAAAGGAGAGAGAGAGAGAGAGAGAGAGAGAACCTGAAAAAAGATGGATTGAAAAGGTTTAGTAACACTTGAGTGACAGGGGAATCCTGAGAATCTGCAAACAATGCAATGTAATGGTGAAAAATTGGCACACAGGCATGGACCACCCCCACACACACACACACTAGGGGTTTCCTTGGCAACTAGTTTAAATAAGCCTGAGTCTGTGTTGAGCATATTCTCATTTTAGAATCCCTCTCTCTCTCCCTCCCTCCTCTCCTCAAATTGGCATCATCTCTGTATTGGCAATAAAACACAATATGGTCTTTTTGCTCCTCTCTTCTCTCCCTCCCTCCATCCCTCTCCCCCACCCTTCCCTCTCTCTCTCTCTCTCTCTCTCTCTCTCTCTCTCTC
This sequence comes from Alosa alosa, assembly GCF_017589495.1. Taxonomy (NCBI): domain Eukaryota; kingdom Metazoa; phylum Chordata; class Actinopteri; order Clupeiformes; family Clupeidae; genus Alosa; species Alosa alosa. Next base: position 15,181,468 of record NC_063207.1, on the reverse strand, counting down.
TCTCTCTCTCTTTTCTATCTCAGAGTCTCTCCACCACTAAATTGGCATTTCTGTACAGAACAGAAGACTCCTGTTCCTTGAAATGATGTCATGAGATGTATTGAATTCTGTCATGACTTCATTTCAAGGAGTTGGTTCTGAACTCTGTGCAACCGAAGCCTTTATTGTCAAGTATCGGTAGTTGTGTTACACCAGCCAATCCAGACCAGATTTAGCTCTGGTGGAACTGTCATGACATGCTTTTAGCGGTGATAACATCCACAGCTTCACTGTGTCCTCAAGCGTGTTCATGTGGCAGTACTGAACTGAGCCACCAGTAGGTGCTGATGAGCACATTTTGCTCACATGGAAAGTATGAAGGCAGATATCCCACAATTCAAAAGTTTAAAATTCCAGGTCATGTCATATAAACATTGAGGGTGTGAAGGTCTGAGTGCAAACTCTGTCTCTACATATTCCTCACCTCAGGTTTTGAAGGTGTAAAGATGTTTTCTCTTCCTTAAAATTCATTTGAATTAAAATGGCTTTGTTGGCATAAACAACAACAATAAATAATTATTGCTCTAGAAATTAAATTAAGTAAAAGAATTAATTGAATGAATTACTTGAATAAAGATATTAGCACCTCTCTCTCTCTCTCTCTCTCTCTCTTTCTCTTTCTCTCTCTCTCTCTCTCTCTCTCTGTGTGTTGCCACTGCTGCTCCATTTTTCTTTGTAACTGTTTTTTCCTGTCACTGTATGCTAAATGTAGCTTAGTCTGCGCCATTAGAGTACAACAAGCCCAGCAGCCCTGACAGCCATCATCAGAATAATGACACCGCTCAACAATACAGCAGTAACTAATGCTGATAACGGCATTGTAACAGAGATGGGACGTTCATCATCTGCAGCAGCACAGCGTCTCTGGTGATCTCATGCTCCCCAGGCCCCTGTGTGCGTGCGTGCGTGCGTGTGTGTGTGCGCGTTGCAGTCAGTGTGGAGCGGAGCGCTGAAGTAACGGTGCTGTGTGTTTTGTTTCACCCACAGGCTCGGAGGAATAATCTCTGCATACAAAATAGTCCCTGATGAAATAGATGAGATCAAGGTAAATCTCTCTCTTCTTTTTTTCCTTCTTTCTCTCTCTTTATTTCTTTCTTTCTTTCTTTCTTTCTTTCTTTCTTTCTTTCTTTCACTTTCTCACTCACTCTCCCTCTCCACCACTCAGCACGCATTTCTATTTTTAGTCTTCCATGATCTTCCCATACGAGAACTAGAATATTAATGATGTATGTGTGTGTTTGCGTCTGTGTGGGTGTATACAGTATGTGTGTGTGTTTTCCCTTCTCTTCGCATTTCCTTAAGTGTAACTCAGTCAGATGGGGAGGAGAGATGATAGCATAGTATGGTGTCTCCAGTCACAAGGCACCATGAAAGCACACGCATGGCTTAGTTATCAAGCCCGAGTTGTAACCAAACCTCAATGGAATACGTTTGTATAAGGATCTCTCATCACAAATTGAACTGTAGCATCTACAGATCATTAAGCAGAAGAGAACACTTATGAATGGAATACCTGTAGCTAGGAATTCTGGTTAGATGTGATGTAATGTGACATGATACACTGATTATTGTATAGATACATATTTATGTTAATGTTGGATTAATGAAGTTAATGGCCTTGCTCAAGATCACTTTTGATTGGGAAAGCACTCAAAGGTGTGTGTGTGTGTGTGTGTGTGTGTGTGTGTGTGTGTGTGTGTGTGTGTGTGTGTGTGTGTGTGTGTGTGTGTGTGTGTGTGTGTGTGTGTGTGTGTGTGTGTGTGTTGTGTGTGTGTGTGCAGTGTGTGTGAGTATGTGTGTGTGTGTGATGGTACAGGAAACCCTGGTGGACTGGTGCGATGAAAAGGAGCTCAACCTCATCTTGACCACCGGAGGGACTGGCTTTGCCCCACGTGATGTCACCCCCGAGGTACAGGACGACCCCCCCCTTTGTGTTTGTGTCCATGTGAGTGTGACTGCATGTGCATGGGTCTCTGTGTGTGTGTGTGTGTGTGTGTGTGTGTTATGTGCTTGTCTGCTTTTCTTCTCTGTCCTGTGTGTGTGTGTGTGTGTGTGTGTTAAATGTGCTTGTCTGCTTTTCTTCTCTGTCCCTGTGTGCATGTCTCTGTGTGTGTGTGCATGTGTGACTGTTTATGTGAGAGCTCTGTCTCTCTCTCTCTCTCTCTCTCTCTGTTTGTTATTGTCTCTACTGCCTGCATGAACATATGTAGTTGGGGAGAAAAAGAATAATTTTACACATTCTCCAGAGAATCTCTATAATATCTCTCTCTCATCTCTCTTTTTGTCTGTCTTTCATTCTTTGATCCATACCATCTCCCTCCCCTCTGCAACTAATGTGTGTGTTTAAACTGCCATTCAACTCAAGGGCACGCAGCATCATAACTGTATATGTGTGTGTGTGGGTGTGTGTTTCTCTCGTGTTCTGGTGCTCTTCCCTCACAAACACAGTGTTGTATTTGTGTGTGTGTGTGTTCAGTATGTTTGGATTCAAAACCAGTAATTGGTTTTACTGCGGCTAACTGTGGATGTGTTTATGCATGCATGCAGAACTGTACATGACGTCATCACATATTGAAATGCTGAAAGTTCTTTGAACAAAAATTCTATTCTAGGATTCTAGTCAGTTGACATACTTGGCCAGGTCTTTAGAAACTTTAGTATTATTTTGCCAGTGTGCTTTTGAGTTGGTATCATGCTAGAATATTCCTCCTCTGCCTCCAAGTTTTTGGGAGTCTCCTTGCCAGCCAGTATTCTGGTATATCCACAGACATTCTTGATGCCATCTCTAGATCATCATGCAGCCCCATATCGACACACTCCCACCTCTGTGCTTCACTGTCGGGACTGTTTTGCATTCACTGGGGTCGTCTTGGCCAGATCTCATCTGACCAAGGAATGTCCTCCCGATATTTATCTGTATTCTTTTCGTGTTCTTTAGCAAAGTTTAGTAGGTATGTTTTTTTTCGTTCTTTGGACGTCGTCCATTAAGGTTGACTGGCACTGTCCGAAAGTCTAACGAAAGTCAAAATTCAATTCGCTAGAAGAGGGTGGATTTTCTCTCAGTTCACATACTAGGTATAAAGGCATTTGTTGCATTTCTACCTACCTACGTGTTTCCGGCAACGTTGTCCTGGTGACCTCACATTTTGATCCCACCAGCTGTTTGGACCTCTTTCCTTGATTTAGATCATTTTAATTCCCATAACACAGTGGATAGAAATCTTCATGAATGCACATTCAGTTTGCAATGAGCTGAATGGAAACTCGGTTAGCGATCACATGTTTATTCACATTTATTGCATCAAGTTTCTACTTTGAGACATTTTTAATTTTTGTAGTATCGGTTTTTGATTGTTCATAAGAGGGAATAACGCAATTAATGAAAGACAATACAATGTATAAATCATTTGACATTTAAGTGATATTGCATAGGGGTACACTCACATCTGTTGTATAATGTACCTGAAATATACTCTAGATATATGACTGATTCAAATGACTGAGGCTCTAATTCTTGTGTAATGCAAAACCACTCACTGCCCACCACTTAAACAGCAGGGCATCT